>NC_135212.1:600000-782500 GCF_052324685.1 Brachyhypopomus gauderio
TGATTAAATCAATGGTTTCCAATGGGATGATGGAGGGATGAATGAAATGATAGAATGGGAGGATAGACAAATGGCATCAATATGATATTCAGTGCGGTGCTAGGGATCAGCTACTGAGTCATGTCACAAGGTTTGATCACTGTATCTTGAAAATTAAGGATTTGAATAAATCAATGGTTTCCAATGGGATGATGGAGGGATGAATGAAATGATAGAATGAGAGGATAAACAAATGGCATCAATATGATATTCAGTGCGGTGCTAGGGATGAGGTAGTAAGTCATGTCACCAAGTTTGATCACTGTATCTTGAAAATTAAGGATTTGAATAAATCAATGGTTTCCAATGGGAAGATGGAGGGATGAATGAAATGATAGAATGGGAAGATAGACAAATGGCATCAATATGCTATTCAGTGCGGTGCTAGGGATCAGCTACTGAGTCATTTCACCAAGTTTGATCACTGTATCTTGAAAATTAAGGTAGTTATGAAATCAATGTAATCCTATGGGAGGATGGAGGGATGGAAGGATGAAAAAAGAACAAAGAGAAGAAAATAAAAAGTTGTTTTAGACCATATAAGACCATATAACAGCATGTTTAGCATATATACAGTTGAAATGGTATAGCATTTTTAGTTGTTCTATCTAAACAGCTGATTGAGTTATATTAGTTGTTTCCAATGGGAGGATGGAGGGATGAAGGAATGAAAAAAGAATGAATAGAAGAAAATAAAAAGCTGTTTTAGACCATATAAGACCATATAACACTATGTTTAGCATATATACGATTGAATTGGAATAGCATTTTTAGTTGTTCTATCTAAACAGCTGATTGAGTTATATTAGTTGTTTCCAATGGGAGGATGGAGGGATGAAGGAATGAAAAAAGAATGAATAGAAGAAAATAAACAGCTGTTTTAGACCATATAAGACCATATACCACCATGTGTAGCATATATACAGCTTAGTCAGTACAGCAGATATAGTTGTACTATCTATACAGCTGATGTAGTTATAAAATCTATGTATTTCTATGGGAGAATGGAGGGATGAAAAAAGGATGAATACAAAATGAGTGGTAAAAAATTGTTTTATCTTTACTGATATCAGACCAGATGTACTATATCTAGTGATTTTGGTGGTAATAGCATGTAAAACATACGAGCTACAAGGCAGTGAAAAATGAATGGAAGTGAATGGGTGAAAAAGAAGGGATGAAAAAGAAGGGATAAAAGAGTGATAGAGTTGTGAAAAGTTGTTGTTTTCATTCTTTCCATCACTGGACCATGTATATCAAGTTTGGTGGATTTATCTTAAAATCTGACAAAATGAGAGCAGTTTGAAAATTGGCCCAATGCAAGTCTATGGGAAAAATGGCTCGGTTGGAGGCATAAAAAGGGTGGAGGCAGGTGGTGTATCTTTCTATAAAGCAGTAGCACACCATTCTGATATGGGGCGGAGGTTCCTACAAAGTTTGGTGGTTCTATCTTAAAAGCTGTGGACGAAATAGGCGGACAAACTTTTTGTAGGAGGAATAATAATAATAACTAGAAAGTAAAGTTTGTGAACAAACTTTAAGTTGGCTTGACAAAGCTTGTTGTAACAGCATGAAGACAATGTTAAGTATGTTAAATGATAATAGTTGGTCCCAGAAAAGCATAGTAGTTCAATAAGGACAGCAAATATAGTTGTTTTATCTTACCAGCTGAAACAGTTAAAAATTCAATGGTTTCTTATGGGAGAATGGAGGGATGAAAACGAATGAATAGAAGAAAAAACTGTTTAAAACCATGTAAGACAATATTTAGTATATTTACAGTTGAGTGAGTACAGCAGTTTTAGTTGTTCTATCCATACATCTGGTGGAGTTATAAAACCAATTGAATCATATGGGAGGATGGAGGGATGAATGAAATGATAGAAATGGCAGATGGACAAATGGCATCGATATGAAATGCAGCTCAGTGGTTGGTATCAGCTATTGAGTAATTTTACCAAGTTTGATCACTGTATCTTGAAAATTAAGGCAGTTAGTAAATCAATGGGTTACTATGAGAGTATGGAGGGATGAATGAAATGATAGAAAGGGAGGATAGACAAATTGCATTAATATGATATTCAGTGTAGTGCTAGGTATCAGCTACTGAGTCATTTCACCAAGTTTGATCACTGTATCTTGAAAATTAAGGCAGTTAGAAAATCACTGGTTCTCTATGGGAGGATGGAGGGATGAATGAAATGATAGAATAGGAGGATAGACAAATGGCATCAATATGCTATTCAGTGCAGTGCTAGGGATCAGCCACTGAGTCATGTCACAAGGTTTGATCACTGTATCTTGAAAATTAAGGATTTGAATAAATCAATGGTTTCCAATGGGAGGATGGAGGGATGAATGAAATGATAGAATGGGAGGATAGACAAATGGCATCAATATGATATTCAGTGCAGTGCTAGGGATCAGCTACTGAGTCATGTCACAAGTTTTGATCACTGTATCTTGAAAATTAAGGATTTGATTAAATCAATGGTTTCCAATGGGAGGATGGAGGGATGAATGAAATGATAGAATGGGAGGATAGACAAATGGCATCAATATGATATTCAGGGCAGTGTTAGGGATCAGCTACTGAGTCATTTCACCAAGTTTAATCACTGTATCTTGAAAATTAAGGGATTGAATAAATCAATGGTTTCCAATGGGAGGATGGAGGGATGAATGAAATGATAGAATGGGAGGATAAACAAATGGCATCAATATGATATTCAGGGCAGTGTTAGGGATCAGCTACTGAGTCATTTCACCAAATTTGATCACTGTATCTTGAAAATTAAGGATTTGATTAAATCATAGGTTTCCAATGGGAGGATGGAGGGATGAATGAAATGATAGAATGGGAGGATAGACAAATGGCATCAATATGCTATTCAGTGCGGTGCTAGGGATCAGCTACTGTGTCATGTCACAAGGTTAGTCACTGTATTTTGAAAATTAAGGATTTGATTAAATCAATGGTTTCCAATGGGAGGATGGAGGGATGAATGAAATGATAGAATGGGAGGATAGACAAATGGCATCAATATGCTATTCAGTGCGGTGCTAGGGATCAGCTACTGAGTCATGTCACCAAGTTTGATCACTGTATCTTGAAAATTAGGGATTTGATTAAATCAATGGTTTCCAATGGGAGGATGGAGGGATGAATGAAATGATAGAATGGGAGGATAGACAAATGGCATCAATATGATATTCAGGGCAATGTTAGGGATCAGCTACTGAGTCATGTCACCAAGTTTGATCACTGTATCTTGAAAATTAAGGATTTGATTAAATCAATGGTTTCCAATGGGTGGATGGAGGGATGAATGAAATGATAGAATGGGAGGATAGACAAATGGTATCAATATGCTATTCAGTGCGGTGCTAGGGATCAGTGACTGAGTCATGTCACAAGGTTTGATCACTGTATCTTGAAAATTAAGGATTTGATTAAATCAATGGTTTCCAATGGGAGGATGGAGGGATGAAAGGGTGAAAAAGAATGAATAGAAGAAAAGAAAAAACTGTTTTAGACCATATAAGACCATATAACACCATGTTTAGCATATATACAATTGAATTGGAATAGCATTTTTAGTTGTTCTATCTAAACAGCTGATTGAGTTATATTAGTTGTTTCCAATGGGAGGATGGAGGGATGAAGGAATGAAAAAAGAATGAATAGAAGAAAATAAAAAGCTGTTTTAGACCATATAACAGCATATTTATCATATTAACAGTTGAATCAGTACAGCAGATTTAGTTGTTCTATCTGTACATCTGATTCAGTTTTATCAGTGGTTTTCAATGGGAGGATGGAGGGATGAAGGAATGAAAAAAGAATGAATAGAAGAAAATAAAAAGCTGTTTTAGACCATATAAGACCATATAACACTATGTTTATCATATATAAGATTGAATTGGAATAGCATGTTTAGTTGATCTATCTAAACAGCTGATTGAGTTATATTAGTTGTTTCCAATGGGAGGATGGAGGGATGAAGGAATGAAAAAAGAATGAATAGAAGAAAATAAAAAGCTGTTTTAGACCATATAAGACCATATACCACCATGTGTAGCATATATACAGCTTAGTCAGTACAGCAGATATAGTTGTACTATCTATACAGCTGATGTAGTTATAAAATCAATGTATTTCTATGGGAGAATGGAGGAATGAAAAAAGGATGAATACAAAATGAGTGGTAAAAAATAGTTGTATCTTTACTGATATCAGACCAGATGTACTATATCTAGTGATTTTGGTGGTAATAGCATGTAAAACATACGAGCTACAAGGCAGTGAAAAATGAATGGAAGTGAATGGGTGAAAAAGAAGGGATGAAAAAGAAGGGATAAAAGAGTGATAGAGTTGTGAAAAGTTGTTGTTTTCGTTCTTTCCATCACTGGACCATGTATATCGAGTTTGGTGGATTTATCTTGAAATCTGACAAAATGAGAGCAGTTTGAAAATTGGCCCCATGCAAGTCTATGGGAAAAATGGCTCGGTTGGAGGCATAAAAAGGGTGGAGGCAGGTGGTGTATCTTTCTATAAAGCACAAGCACACTATTCTGATATAGGGCGGAGGTTCCTACAAAGTTTGGTGGTTCTATCTTAAAAGCTGTGGGCGAAATAGCGTGTCAAATTTTTACGAGTCGGAATAATAATAATAATAATAATAATAATAAGAAGATTAAGAAGAACAGCAAGTTGGCTTTGTCAAGCCAACTTAATAATAAGAAGAATAAGAAGAACAGTAAGTTGGCTTTGTCAAGCCAACTTAATAATAAGAAGATTAAGAAGAACAGCAAGTTGGCTTTGTCAAGCCAACTTAACTAGATAGGCAAAGTTTGTGAACAAACTTTATGTTGGCTTGCAAAGCAGCTGAAACGTTGTTTTGAATGTTGTTGACCTCCTAATGTTAAAGGTTGTTTTAATGTTGATATCCTGCTAAATGATGTTGAAGGCTGTTTAAATGTTGACAACCTGCTAAATGATGTTAAAGGTTGTTTCAATGTTATCACTGTTAAATGATATTCAGTGTAGTGCTAGGGATCAGCTTTTGGGTAATTTCACCAAGTCTGATCACCAAGTCTTGAAAATTAAGAGATTGATGAAATCAGTGTATTCCTATAGGAGGATGGAGGGATGAATGAAATGATAGAAGGGGAGGACAAATGACATCAATATGATATTCAGTGCAGTTCTAGGCATCAGCTCCTGAGTCATTTTATCAAGTTTGATCACTATATCTTGAAAATTAAGGGATTGATTAAATCATTGCATTTCTATGAGATGGAAGGATGAATGAAATGATAGAAGGGGAGGATCGACAAATGCCATCAATATGATATTCAGGGCAGTGCAAGGCATCAGCTCCTGATTCATTTCACCAAGTTCAATCACGATATCTTGAAAATTAAGGGAGTTATGAAATCAATGGGTCAATATGGGAGGATGGAGGGATGAATGAAATGATAGAATGGGAGGATAGACAAATGGCATCAATATGATATTCAGTATAGTGTTAGGGATCAGCTCCTGAGTCATTTTACAAAGTTTGATCACTATATCTTGAAAATTAAGGGATTGATTAAATCAATGCATTTCTATGAGATGGGGGGATGAATGAAATGATAGAACGGGAGGATAGACAAATGGCATCAATATGATATTCAGTGCAGTGCAAGGCATCAGCTCCTGAGTCATTTTACAAAGTTTGATCACTATATCTTGAAAATTAAGGGATTGATTAAGTCAATGCATTCTTATGGGAGGATGGAAGGATGAATGGAATGATAGAAGGGGAGGATAGACAAATGGCATCAATATGATATTCAGTGTAGTGTTAGGGATCAGCTTCTGAGTCATTTTACCAAGTTTGATCACTATATCTTGAAAATTAAGGGATTGATTAAGTCAATGCATTCTTATGGGAGGATGGAAGGATGAATGGAATGATAGAAGGGGAGGATAGACAAATGGCATCAATATGATATTCAGTGTAGCACTAGGCATCAGCTACTAAATTGACTGGTGTGGTTGATGCTTATGTATTTGGCTAAAGGGGTAGTTGCAGTTGAGGGGTAGTTTAGCTGTTGGGGTAATTATTGCTGAGGGGTAATTGGCTGTGGGGTAGTTAATATTGAGGGGTTATTGACCTGTTGGGGTTATTGTTGTTGATGGGTATTAAGATTACTGTGTAGTTCCTGTTAAAAGCTTGTTTAGATGTGGAATGTTTTGTTGAGGGGGTATTTACCTGTGGTGGGGCAATAACTGTTGAGGGGTAATTGGCTGTGGGGTAGTTGACATTGAGGGGTTATTGACCTGTTGGGGTTATTGCTGTTGATAGCTTTAAAGATTTCTGTGTAGTTCCTGTTAAAAGCGTTTTTAGATGTTGTATTTGTTGTTGAGGGGCAATTACCTGTGGTGGGGCAATTACTGTTGAGGGGCTATTGCCATTGGGGTAGTTAATGCAGATGTATTTGATATTGTTGAAGGCTATTCGTTTAATGGGGTTGTTGCGGTTAAGAGGTAGTTTAGCAGATTGGGGCAATTACTGCTGAGGGGCAATTGGCTGTGGGGTAGTTAATATTGAGGGGTTATTGACCTGTTGGGGTTATTGTTGTTGATGGGTATTAAGATTACTGTGTAGTTCCTGTTAAAAGCTTGTTTAGATGTGGAATGTTTTGTTGAGGGGGTATTTACCTGTGGTGGGGCAATTACTGTTGAGGGGCAATTGGTTGTGGGGTAGTAAAATTGCCATTGGGGTAGTTATTGCAGATGTATTGGATATTGTTGAAGGCTGTTAGTTTAATGGGTTTGTTAATGTTAAGAGGTGATTTAGCTGTTTGGGTCAATTACTGCTGAGTGGTAATTGGCTGTGGGGTAGTTGACATTGAGGGGTTATTGACCTGTTGCGGTTATTGTTGTTGATGGGTATTAAGATTACTGTGTACTTCCTGTTAAAAGCTTGTTTAGATGTGGAATGTTTTGTTGAGGGGGTATTTACCTGTGGTGGGGCAATTACTGTTGAGGGGCTATTGCCATTGGGGTAGTTAATGCAGATGTATTTGTTATTGTTGAAGGCTATTAGTTTAATGGTGTTGTTGCGGTTAATAGGTAATATAGCTGTTTGGGGCAATTACTGCTGAGGGGTAATTGGCTGTGGGGTAGTTGACATTGAGGGGTTATTGACCGGTTGGGGTTATTGTTGTTGATAGCTTTAACGATTTCTGTGTAGTTCCTGTTAAAAGCTTGTTTAGATGTGGAATGTTTTGTTGAGGG
Organism: Brachyhypopomus gauderio; assembly: GCF_052324685.1. NCBI lineage: Eukaryota > Metazoa > Chordata > Actinopteri > Gymnotiformes > Hypopomidae > Brachyhypopomus > Brachyhypopomus gauderio. The sequence goes on from NC_135212.1 coordinate 607,331, forward strand.
GGTATTTACCTGTGGTGGGGCAATTACTGTTGAGGGGCTATTGCCATTGGGGTAGGTAATGCAGATGTATTTGTTGTTGTTGAAGGCTATTAGTTTAATAGGGTTGCTGATGTTGAGAGGTAATTTAGCTGTTTGGGGCAATTACTGCTGAGGGGTAATTGGCTGTGGGGTAGTTGACATTGAGGGGTTATTGACCTGTTGGGGTTATTGTTGTTGATGGATATTAAGATTACTGTGTAGTTTCTGGTAAAAGCTTGTTTAGATGTGGATTTTTTTGTTGAGGGGGTATTTACCTGTGGTGGGGCAATTACTGTTGAGGGGCAATTGGTTGTGGGGTAGTAAAATTGCCATTGGGGTAGTTAATGCAGATGTATTTGATATTGTTGAAGGCTATTAGTTTAATGGGGTTGTTAATGTTAAGAGGTGATTTAGCTGTTTGGGGCAATTACTGCTGAGGGGTAATTGGCTGTGGGGTAGTTGATATTGAGGGGTTATTGACCTGTTGGGGTTATTGTTGTTGATGGGTATTAAGATTATTGTGTAGTTCCTGATAAAAGCTTGTTTAGATGTTGTATTTGTTGTTGAGGGGCAATTACCTGTGGTGGGGCAATTACTGTTGAGGGGCTATTGCCATTGGGGTAGTTAATGCAGATGTATTTGATATTGTTGAAGGCTATTCGTTTAATGGTGTTGTTGCGGATAACAGGTAATATAGCTGTTTGGGGCAATTACTGCTGAGGGGTAATTGGCTTTGGGGTAGTTGATATAGAGGGGTTATTGACCTGTTGGGGTTATTGTTGTTGATGGGTATTAAGATTACTGTGTAGCTCCTGTTAAAAGCTTGTTTAGATGTGGAATGTTTTGTTGAGGGGGTATTTACCTGTGGTGGGGCAATTACTGTTGAGGGGTAATTGGCTGTGGGGTAGTTAAAATTGAGTGGTTGTTCAGTTATACAGGTAATACTGCTGCAGGGACTGAGGGAGAGAAGAGGTTCTGTGCGTGTGTGCTCCATCTGCTTTATCTGCCCCATCTGCCCGTCTGCTCCATCTGCCCCGCTGCTCTACCTGCCCTGCTGCTCTACCTGCCCCATCTGCCCCTCTGCTCCATCTTCCCCATCTGTTCCTCTGCTCCATCTGTGTGTGTCTGTGTGGAGTGGGTATGAGAGAAATGCATGTGTGTGTGCGTACGTGTGTGAGGGGGAGGGGGAGACACATTCAACATAACTGACACCACTCTGAGTGGAGGAGCCTCGTTTAATGTGATTTGCACCCTCCGAACAAACGGTCGTAGTTCGGGCTCTATTTAACGTATCGCTTAACCGAAGATATTGTATGAGAGAGGACCCCTGGCTGATCATTTTGGTGTAATTTGTGTGTTGTTTGACCCAATATTTTCTGATTTATGACAAGTTAAAAACAGGCAAATTGTGAAAAATCCCTTAACTGAAACACGGTCTCTGCCACTGTAGACGCCTTGTTTAATGTGATTTGCACCCTCCGAACAAACGGTCGTAGTTCGGGCTCTATTTAACGTATCGCTTAACCGAAGATATTGTATGAGAGAGGACCCCTGGCTGATCATTTTCGTGTAATTTGTGTGTTGTTTGACCCAATATTTTCTGATTTATGACAAGTTAAAAACAGGCTAATTGTGAAAAATCCCTTAACTGAAACACGGTCTCTGCCACTGTAGACGCCTTGTTTAATGTGATTTGCACCCTCCGAACAAACGGTCGTAGTTCGGGCTCTATTTAACGTATCGCTTAACCGAAGATATTGTATGAGAGAGGACCCCTGGCTGATCATTTTGGTGTAATTTATGTGTTGTTTGACCCAATATTGTCTGATTTATGACAAGTTAAACACAGAGGCAAATTGTGAAAAAGACAGTTCTGATTTTGAGAAATTAACATGGGAGTTAATGGGGCAGTTTTCTGTGTCTAGTGCCAAACAAATGCTCATAACTCTAAAAGTAATTAATAAAATGATTAGATATTTTGGCCTGCCAGAAAGGACAAATTTCTCTCTCATTTAAAATTTAAATGGAGCTTCTAGATGAAAGTGGAAGGAATTTACAGCTGTTTATCCAGGAGATTTTTCATGAGAGCACACTAACTGGGGATATTTCTGAACATTCCGCCATTCATTCTCTATGGGAAAAAGTCAACTTTGAGGACTTGTCCTGAGGACACCGTATGTCCGACATGTCCCAAAAGCACAAGCACACTTCTTCCATATGAGATCTGTGAACCTGCCAATTTTCAAGGTTCTAGCTCAAAAACTGCGACCTGTGAAAGTTACCGAAAACTCGAATAGAATAATAATAATAAGAAGAAGAAGAACTAGATAGGCAAAGTTTGTGAACAAACTTTATGTTGGCTTGCAAAGCAGCTGAAACGCTGTTTTGAATGTTGATGACCTAATGTTAAAGGTTGTTTTAATGTTAGCATTGTTAGATTATGTTGCGGTTAAGGGGTAGTTTAGGTGTTTGGGGTAATTACTGCTGAGGGGTAATTGGCTGTGGGGTAGTTGATATTGAAGGGTTATTGACCTGTTGGGGCTATTGTTGTTGATGGGTATTAAGATTACTGTGTAGTTCCTGTGAAAAGCTTGTTTAGATGTGGAATGTTTTGTTGAGGGGGTATTTACCTGTGGTGGGGCAATTACTGTTGAGGGGCTATTGCCATTGGGGTAGTTATTGCAGATGTATTTGTTATTGTTGAAGGCTATTAGTTTAATGGTGTTGTTGCGGTTAATAGGTAATATAGCTGTTTGGGGCAATTACTGCTGAGGGGTAATTGGCTGTGGGGTAGTTGATATTGAGGGGTTATTGACCTGTTGGGGTTATTGTTGTTGATGGCTATTAAGATTACTGTGTAGTTCCTGTTAAAACCTTGTTTAGATGTGGAATGTTTTGTTGAAGGGGTATTTTCCTGTGGTGGGGCAATTACTGTTGAGGGGCAATTAGTTGTGGGGTAGTAAAATTGCCATTGGGGTAGTTAATGCAGATGTATTTGATATTGTTGAAGGCTATTAGTTTAATGGGGTTGTTGCAGTTAAGAGGTAATATAGCTGTTTGGGGCAATTACTGCTGAGGGGTAATTGGCTGTGGGGTAGTTGACATTGAGGGGTTATTGACCTGTTAGGGTTATTGTTGTTGATGGCTATTAAGATTACTGTGTAGTTGCTGTTAAAAGCTTGTTTAGATGTTGTATTTATTGTTGAGGGGCAATTACCTGTGGTGGGGCAATTACTGTTGAGGGGCTATTGCCATTGGGGTAGTTAATGCAGATGTATTTGTTATTGTTGAAGGCTATTAGTTTAATGGTGTTGTTGCGGTTAATAGGTAATATAGCTGTTTGGGGCAATTACTGTTGAGGGGCAATTGGTTGTGGGGTAGTAAAATTGCCATTGGGGTAGTTAATGCAGATGTATTTGATATTGTTGAAGGCTATTAGTTTAATGGGTTTGTTAATGTTAAGAGGGGATTTAGCTGTTTGGGGCAATTACTGCTGAGGGGTAATTGGCTGTGGGGTAGTTGATATTGAGGGGTTATTGACCTGTTGGGGTTATTGTTGTTGATGGGTATTAAGATTACTGTGTGGTTCCTGTGAAGAGCTTGTTTAGATGTGGAATGTTTTGTTGAGGGGGTATTTACCTGTGGTGGGGCAATTATAGTTGAGGGGCAATTGGCTGTGGGGTAGTTGACATTGAGGGATTTTTGACCTGTTGGGGTTATTGTTGTTGATAGCTTTAAAGATTTCTGTGTAGTTCCTGTTAAAATCTTGTTTAGATGTTGTATTTGTTGTTGAGGGGCAATTACCTGTGGTGGGGCAATTACTGTTGAGGGGCTATTGCCATTGGGGTAATTAATGCAGATGTATTTGATATTGTTGAAGGCTATTAGTTTAATGGTGTTGTTGCGGTTAATAGGTAATATAGCTGTTTGGGGCAATTACTGCTGAGGGGTAATTGGCTGTGGGGTAGTTGATATTGAGGGGTTATTGACCTGTTGGGGTTATTGATGTTGATGGGTATTAAGATTACTGTGTAGTTCCTGTGAAAAGCTTTTGTAGATGTGGAATGTTTTGTTGAGGGGGTATTTACCTGTGGTGGGGCAATTACTGTTGAGGGGTAATTGGCTGTGGGGTAGTTAACATTGAGGGGTTATTGACCTATTGGGGTTATTGTTGTTGATGGATATTAGGATTACTGTGTAGTTCCTGTTAAAAGCTTGTTTAGATGTTGTATTTGTTGTTGAGGGGCAATTACCTGTGGTGGGGCAATTACTGTTGAGGGGCTATTGCCATTGGGGTAGTTAATGCAGATGTATTTGATATTGTTGAAGGCTATTAGTTTAATGGTGTTGTTGCGGTTAATAGGTAATATAGCTGTTTGGGGCAATTACTGCTGAGGGGTAATTGGCTGTGGGGTAGTTGATATTGAGGGGTTATTGACCTGTTGGGGTTATTGTTGTTGATGGCTATTAAGATTACTGTGTAGTTCCTGTGAAAAGCTTGTTTAGATGTGGAATGTTTTGTTGAGGGGGTATTTACCTGTGGTGGGGCAATTACTGTTGAGGGGCAATTAGTTGTGGGGTAGTAAAATTGCCATTGGGGTAGTTAATGCAGATGTATTTGATATTGTTGAAGGCTATTAGTTTAATGGGATTGTTAATGTTAAGAGGTGATTTAGCTGTTTGGGGCAATTACTGCTGAGGGGTAATTGGCTGTGGGGTAGTTGATATTGAGGGGTTATTGACCTGTTGAGGTTATTGTTGTTGATGGGTATTAAGATTATTGTGTAGTTCCTGGTAAAAGCTTGTTTAGATGTTGTGTTTTTTTTTGAGGGGGTATTTATTTGTGGTGGGGCAATTACTGTTATGGGGCAATTACTGTTGAGGGGTAATTGGTTGTGGGGTAGTAAAAATTGGGTTGTTGTTCAGTTATACCGTTAATACTGCTGCAGGGACTGAGGGAGAGAAGAGGTTCCGTGCGTGTGTTGTGTGAGCCTGTGGGGATCTCCCTTACGGAATGTTCAGTTCTGAACATTCCGCCATTCATTCTCTATGGGAAAAAGTCAACTTTAGCCCTATCCGGACGGGATTAGTTTTTCAGGGGGACGTCTGTGAAAAATATTTCACCCTTGTACTCAGTGATAAAACTCTTGCATCCGGACAGCAATTGAAAAAACAGGAGGACCCGCGAGTTTTTGGCTTTCTCGGTCACATGACATCGCCTTGTCACGTGATAGCATGTTTAATAATGTCACACTGCCAACTCTGATGATTCCTTTTTAACTTTTAACTTTACTACTGTTCAGTTCAGCATTTAAGATCTCCGTTTAAGTTAAGCTATTTTGTTAAACCAATACAGAAAACACATTATAAAAAATCGCTAATGAATGTAAATAGCTAAATAAATCCGTTAAATAAAATAAAATAAATCCATTAAAAAATCCAGTAAATCCATTTTCGCTCGCCGCTGTCTTTACGTGGATCTCCGTGAAAACGCGCGCCCAACGTGTAACTACGGTGCGTGGCAGTGGACATATAGCTGTTTTATTAAACGCGAGGTGATGTCTGCATGTATAAACTCAGACATGTGGATCCGGACGGGACTAAAATTACCAGACGACCACGGAGTACAGCGAAAAACAGTAGGTAATTCCGCCTGTAATTTTCTCTGAGGACGTCTGAGAAAAACACGGACATGCTCGTTCCGGACGGGATTAAAATCACAGAGGACCCCCCGTAAAAGAGAAAATTACCCCAGGACCCCCTGAGAAACTAATCCCGTCCGGATAGGGCTTTTGGAGCATTGTCCTGCGGACACTGTATGTCCGACATGTCCCAAAAGCACAAGCACACTATTCCCGTATGGGATCTGTGATCCTGCCAATTTTCAAGGTTCTAGCTCAAAAACTGCGACCTGTGAAAAGTGTCAAAAAGTGATGCGGAAGAATAATAAAAACTAGATAGGCAAAGTTTGTGAACAAACTTTATGTTGGCTTGCAAAGCAGTCGAAACGCTGTTTTGAATGTTGATGGCCTAATGTTAAAGGTTGTTTTAATGTTATCATTGTTAGATTATGTTGCGGTTAAGGAGTAGTTTAGGTGTTTGGGGTAATTACTGCTGAGGGGTAATTGGCTGTGGGGTAGTTGACATTGAGGGGTTATTGACCTGTTGGGGTTATTGTTGTTGATGGCTATTAAGATTACTGTGTAGCTCCTGTTAAAAGCTTGTTTAGATGTGGAATGTTTTGTTGAGGGGGTATTTACCTGTGGTGGGGCAATAACTGTTGAGGGGTAATTGGGTGTGGGGTAGTTGACATTGAGGGGTTATTGACCTGTTGGGGTTATTGTTGTTGATAGCTTTAAAGATTTCTGTGTAGTTCCTGTTAAAAGCTTGTTTAGATGTTGTATTTGTTGTTGAGGGGCAATTACCTGTGGTGGGGCAATTACTGTTGAGGGGCTATTGCCATTGGGGTAGTTAATGCAGATGTATTTGATATTGTTGAAGGCTATTCGTTTAATGGTGTTGTTGCGGTTAATAGGTAATATAGCTGTTTGGGGCAATTACTGCTGAGGGGTAGTTGATATTGAGGGGTTATTGACCTGTTGGGGTTATTGTTGTTGATGGGTATAAAGATTACTGTGTAGTTCCTGTTAAAAGCTTGTTTAGATGTGGAATGTTTTGTTGAGGGGGTATTTACCTGTGGTGGGGCAATTACTGTTGAGGGGTAATTGGTTGTGGGTTAGTTAAAATTGAGTGGTTGTTCAGTTATACAGTTAATACTGCTACAGGGACTGAGGGAGAGAAGAGGTTCCGTGCGTGTGTGCTCCATCTGCTCTATCTGCCCCTCTGATCCATCTGCCCTTCTGCCCCATCTGCTTTATCTGCCCCATCTGCCCATCTGCTCCATCTGCCCCGCTGCTCTACCTGCCCTGCTGCTCTACCTGCCCCATCTGCCCCTCTGCTCCATCTTCCCCATCTGTTCCTCTGCTCCATCTGTGTGTGTCTGTGTGTAGTGGGTATGAGAGAGATGCATGTGTGTGTGCGTGCGTGTGTGGGGGGAGGGGGAGACACATTCAACATAACCGACACCACTCTGAGTGGAGGATCCTCGTTTAATGTGATTTGCACCCTCCAAACAAACGGTCGTAGTTCGGGCCCTATTTAACTTATCGCTTAACCGAAGACATTGTATGAGAGAGGACCCCTGGCTGATTATTTTGGTGTAATTTGTGTGTTGATTGACCCAATATTGTCTGATTTATGACAAGTTAAAAACAGGCAAATTGTGAAAAATCCCTTAACTGAAACACGGTCTCTGCCACTGTAGACGCCTTGTTTAATGTGATTTGCACCCTCCGAACAAACGGTCGTACTTCGGGCTCTATTTAACGTATCGCTTAACCGAAGATATTGTATGAGAGAGGACCCCTGGGTGATCATTTTGGTGTAATTCATGTGTTGTTTGACCCAATATTGTCTGATTTATGACAAGTTAAACACAGAGGCAAATTGTGAAAAATCCCTTAACTGAAACACGGTCTCTGCCACTGTAGACGCCTCGTTTAATGTGATTTGCACCCTCCAAACAAACGGTCGTACTTCGGGCTCTATTTAACGTATCGCTTAACCGAAGATATTGTATGAGAGAGGACCCTTGGCTGATCATTTTGGTGTAATTTATTTGTTGTTTGACCCAATATTGTCTGATTTATGACAAGTTAAACACAGAGGCAAATTGTGAAAAAGACAGTTCTGATTTTGAGAAATTAACATGGGAGTTAATGGAGCAGTTTTCGGTGTCTAGTGCCAAACAAATGCTCATAACTCTAAAAGTAATTGATAAAATGATTAGATATTTTGGCGTGCCAGAAAGGACAAATATCTCTCTCATTTAAAATTTAAATGGAGCTTCTAGATGAAAGTGGAAGGAATTTACAGCTGTTTATCCAGGAGATTTTTCATGACAGCACACTAACTGGGGACATTTCTGAACATTCCGCCATTCATTCTCTATGGGAAAAAGTCAACTTTGAGGACTTGTCCTGAGGACACCGTATGTCCGACATGTCCCAAAAGCACAAGCACACTTCTTCCATATGGGATCTGTGAACCTGCCAATTTTCAAGGTTCTAGCTCAAAAACTGCGACCTGTGAAAGTTACCGAAAAGTGGAATAGAATAATAATAATAAAGATAAAAAAAATAAGAAGAATAGGGAGAACAGTATGTTGGCTGCTTCGCAAGCCAACATAATAAGAAGAATAGGGAGAACAGTATGTTGGCTGCTTCGCAAGCCAACATAACTAGATAGGCAAAGTTTGTGAACAAACTTTATGTTGGCTTGCAAAGCAGCTGAAACGTTGTTTTGAATGTTGTTGACCTCCTAATGTTAAAGGTTGTTTTAATGTTGATATCCTGCTAAATGATGTTGAAGGCTGTTTAAATGTTGACAACCTGCTAAATGATGTTAAAGGTTGTTTCAATGTTATCACTGTTAAATGATATTCAGTGTAGTGCTAGGGATCAGCTTTTGGGTAATTTCACCAAGTCTGATCACCAAGTCTTGAAAATTAAGAGATTGATGAAATCAGTGTATTCCTATAGGAGGATGGAGGGATGAATGAAATGATAGAAGGGGAGGACAAATGACATCAATATGATATTCAGTGCAGTTCTAGGCATCAGCTCCTGAGTCATTTTATCAAGTTTGATCACTATATCTTGAAAATTAAGGGATTGATTAAATCATTGCATTTCTATGAGATGGAAGGATGAATGAAATGATAGAAGGGGAGGATCGACAAATGCCATCAATATGATATTCAGGGCAGTGCAAGGCATCAGCTCCTGATTCATTTCACCAAGTTCAATCACGATATCTTGAAAATTAAGGGAGTTATGAAATCAATGGGTCAATATGGGAGGATGGAGGGATGAATGAAATGATAGAATGGGAGGATAGACAAATGGCATCAATATGATATTCAGTATAGTGTTAGGGATCAGCTCCTGAGTCATTTTACAAAGTTTGATCACTATATCTTGAAAATTAAGGGATTGATTAAATCAATGCATTTCTATGAGATGGGGGGATGAATGAAATGATAGAACGGGAGGATAGACAAATGGCATCAATATGATATTCAGTGCAGTGCAAGGCATCAGCTCCTGAGTCATTTTACAAAGTTTGATCACTATATCTTGAAAATTAAGGGATTGATTAAGTCAATGCATTCTTATGGGAGGATGGAAGGATGAATGGAATGATAGAAGGGGAGGATAGACAAATGGCATCAATATGATATTCAGTGTAGTGTTAGGGATCAGCTTCTGAGTCATTTTACCAAGTTTGATCACTATATCTTGAAAATTAAGGGATTGATTAAGTCAATGCATTCTTATGGGAGGATGGAAGGATGAATGGAATGATAGAAGGGGAGGATAGACAAATGGCATCAATATGATATTCAGTGTAGCACTAGGCATCAGCTACTAAATTGACTGGTGTGGTTGATGCTTATGTATTTGGCTAAAGGGGTAGTTGCAGTTGAGGGGTAGTTTAGCTGTTGGGGTAATTATTGCTGAGGGGTAATTGGCTGTGGGGTAGTTAATATTGAGGGGTTATTGACCTGTTGGGGTTATTGTTGTTGATGGGTATTAAGATTACTGTGTAGTTCCTGTTAAAAGCTTGTTTAGATGTGGAATGTTTTGTTGAGGGGGTATTTACCTGTGGTGGGGCAATAACTGTTGAGGGGTAATTGGCTGTGGGGTAGTTGACATTGAGGGGTTATTGACCTGTTGGGGTTATTGCTGTTGATAGCTTTAAAGATTTCTGTGTAGTTCCTGTTAAAAGCGTTTTTAGATGTTGTATTTGTTGTTGAGGGGCAATTACCTGTGGTGGGGCAATTACTGTTGAGGGGCTATTGCCATTGGGGTAGTTAATGCAGATGTATTTGATATTGTTGAAGGCTATTCGTTTAATGGGGTTGTTGCGGTTAAGAGGTAGTTTAGCAGATTGGGGCAATTACTGCTGAGGGGCAATTGGCTGTGGGGTAGTTAATATTGAGGGGTTATTGACCTGTTGGGGTTATTGTTGTTGATGGGTATTAAGATTACTGTGTAGTTCCTGTTAAAAGCTTGTTTAGATGTGGAATGTTTTGTTGAGGGGGTATTTACCTGTGGTGGGGCAATTACTGTTGAGGGGCAATTGGTTGTGGGGTAGTAAAATTGCCATTGGGGTAGTTATTGCAGATGTATTGGATATTGTTGAAGGCTGTTAGTTTAATGGGTTTGTTAATGTTAAGAGGTGATTTAGCTGTTTGGGTCAATTACTGCTGAGTGGTAATTGGCTGTGGGGTAGTTGACATTGAGGGGTTATTGACCTGTTGCGGTTATTGTTGTTGATGGGTATTAAGATTACTGTGTACTTCCTGTTAAAAGCTTGTTTAGATGTGGAATGTTTTGTTGAGGGGGTATTTACCTGTGGTGGGGCAATTACTGTTGAGGGGCTATTGCCATTGGGGTAGTTAATGCAGATGTATTTGTTATTGTTGAAGGCTATTAGTTTAATGGTGTTGTTGCGGTTAATAGGTAATATAGCTGTTTGGGGCAATTACTGCTGAGGGGTAATTGGCTGTGGGGTAGTTGACATTGAGGGGTTATTGACCGGTTGGGGTTATTGTTGTTGATAGCTTTAACGATTTCTGTGTAGTTCCTGTTAAAAGCTTGTTTAGATGTGGAATGTTTTGTTGAGGGGGTATTTACCTGTGGTGGGGCAATTACTGTTGAGGGGCTATTGCCATTGGGGTAGGTAATGCAGATGTATTTGTTGTTGTTGAAGGCTATTAGTTTAATAGGGTTGCTGATGTTGAGAGGTAATTTAGCTGTTTGGGGCAATTACTGCTGAGGGGTAATTGGCTGTGGGGTAGTTGACATTGAGGGGTTATTGACCTGTTGGGGTTATTGTTGTTGATGGATATTAAGATTACTGTGTAGTTTCTGGTAAAAGCTTGTTTAGATGTGGATTTTTTTGTTGAGGGGGTATTTACCTGTGGTGGGGCAATTACTGTTGAGGGGCAATTGGTTGTGGGGTAGTAAAATTGCCATTGGGGTAGTTAATGCAGATGTATTTGATATTGTTGAAGGCTATTAGTTTAATGGGGTTGTTAATGTTAAGAGGTGATTTAGCTGTTTGGGGCAATTACTGCTGAGGGGTAATTGGCTGTGGGGTAGTTGATATTGAGGGGTTATTGACCTGTTGGGGTTATTGTTGTTGATGGGTATTAAGATTATTGTGTAGTTCCTGATAAAAGCTTGTTTAGATGTTGTATTTGTTGTTGAGGGGCAATTACCTGTGGTGGGGCAATTACTGTTGAGGGGCTATTGCCATTGGGGTAGTTAATGCAGATGTATTTGATATTGTTGAAGGCTATTCGTTTAATGGTGTTGTTGCGGATAACAGGTAATATAGCTGTTTGGGGCAATTACTGCTGAGGGGTAATTGGCTTTGGGGTAGTTGATATAGAGGGGTTATTGACCTGTTGGGGTTATTGTTGTTGATGGGTATTAAGATTACTGTGTAGCTCCTGTTAAAAGCTTGTTTAGATGTGGAATGTTTTGTTGAGGGGGTATTTACCTGTGGTGGGGCAATTACTGTTGAGGGGTAATTGGCTGTGGGGTAGTTAAAATTGAGTGGTTGTTCAGTTATACAGGTAATACTGCTGCAGGGACTGAGGGAGAGAAGAGGTTCTGTGCGTGTGTGCTCCATCTGCTCTATCTGCCCCATCTGCCCCTCTGATCCATCTGCTTTATCTGCCCCATCTGCCCGTCTGCTCCATCTGCCCCGCTGCTCTACCTGCCCTGCTGCTCTACCTGCCCCATCTGCCCCTCTGCTCCATCTTCCCCATCTGTTCCTCTGCTCCATCTGTGTGTGTCTGTGTGGAGTGGGTATGAGAGAAATGCATGTGTGTGTGCGTACGTGTGTGAGGGGGAGGGGGAGACACATTCAACATAACTGACACCACTCTGAGTGGAGGAGCCTCGTTTAATGTGATTTGCACCCTCCGAACAAACGGTCGTAGTTCGGGCTCTATTTAACGTATCGCTTAACCGAAGATATTGTATGAGAGAGGACCCCTGGCTGATCATTTTGGTGTAATTTGTGTGTTGTTTGACCCAATATTTTCTGATTTATGACAAGTTAAAAACAGGCAAATTGTGAAAAATCCCTTAACTGAAACACGGTCTCTGCCACTGTAGACGCCTTGTTTAATGTGATTTGCACCCTCCGAACAAACGGTCGTAGTTCGGGCTCTATTTAACGTATCGCTTAACCGAAGATATTGTATGAGAGAGGACCCCTGGCTGATCATTTTCGTGTAATTTGTGTGTTGTTTGACCCAATATTTTCTGATTTATGACAAGTTAAAAACAGGCTAATTGTGAAAAATCCCTTAACTGAAACACGGTCTCTGCCACTGTAGACGCCTTGTTTAATGTGATTTGCACCCTCCGAACAAACGGTCGTAGTTCGGGCTCTATTTAACGTATCGCTTAACCGAAGATATTGTATGAGAGAGGACCCCTGGCTGATCATTTTGGTGTAATTTATGTGTTGTTTGACCCAATATTGTCTGATTTATGACAAGTTAAACACAGAGGCAAATTGTGAAAAAGACAGTTCTGATTTTGAGAAATTAACATGGGAGTTAATGGGGCAGTTTTCTGTGTCTAGTGCCAAACAAATGCTCATAACTCTAAAAGTAATTAATAAAATGATTAGATATTTTGGCCTGCCAGAAAGGACAAATTTCTCTCTCATTTAAAATTTAAATGGAGCTTCTAGATGAAAGTGGAAGGAATTTACAGCTGTTTATCCAGGAGATTTTTCATGAGAGCACACTAACTGGGGATATTTCTGAACATTCCGCCATTCATTCTCTATGGGAAAAAGTCAACTTTGAGGACTTGTCCTGAGGACACCGTATGTCCGACATGTCCCAAAAGCACAAGCACACTTCTTCCATATGAGATCTGTGAACCTGCCAATTTTCAAGGTTCTAGCTCAAAAACTGCGACCTGTGAAAGTTACCGAAAACTCGAATAGAATAATAATAATAAGAAGAAGAAGAACTAGATAGGCAAAGTTTGTGAACAAACTTTATGTTGGCTTGCAAAGCAGATATAACGCTGTTTTGAATGTTGATGACCTAATGTTAAAGGTTGTTTTAATGTTATCATTGTTAAATTATGTTGCGGTTAAGGGGTAGTTTAGGTGTTTGGGGTAATTACTGCTGAGGGATAATTGGCTGTGGGGTAGTTGATATTGAGGGTTTTTTGACCTGTTGGAGTTATTGTTGTTTATGGGTATTAAGATTACTGTGTAGTTTCTGTTAAACGCTTGTTTAGATGTGGAATGTTTTGTAGAGGTGGTATTTACCTGTGGTGGGGCAATTACTGTTGAGGGGCTATTGCCATTGGGGTACTTAATGCAGATGTATTTGATATTGTTGAAGGATATTAGTTTAATTGGGTTGTTGATGTTAAGAGGCAATTTCGCTGTTTGGGGCAATTACTGCTGAGGGGTAATTGGCTGTGGGGTAGTTGACACTGAGGGGTTATTGACCTGTTGGGGTAATTGTTGTTGATGGCTATTAAGATTACTGTGTAATTAATGTTAAAAGCTTGTTTATATGTGAATTTTTTTGTTGAGGAGTAATTACATGTGGTGGAGCAATTACTGTTGAGGGGCTATTGCCATTGGGGTAGTTAATGCTGATGTATTTGATATTGTATAAGTCAAATAGTTTAATGGGGTTGTTGATGTTAAGAGGTAATTTAGCTGTTTGGGGCAATTACTGCTGAGGGGTAATTGGCTGTGGGGTAGTTGACACTGAGGGGTTATTGACCTGTTGGAGTTATTGTTTTTGATGGGTATTAAGATTACTGTGTAGTTTCTGTGAAAAGCTTGTTTAGAAGTGGAAGTTTTGTTGAGGGGGTATTTACCTGTGGTGGGGCAATTCCTGTTGAGGGGCTATTACCATTGGGGTAGTTAATGCAGATGTATTTGATATTGTTAAAGGATATTAGTTTAATGGGGTTGTTGAGGCCATCAGAGGGCGCGGGGATTTACTTGCTCAAACACTACGTACACGCTCCCTTGCACCAGGTCACTTACCCGGTGCAACTCATCTAATTACTGACACTTGTACACCATCAGTTTGCACCCCTTTTTAAGTCCACAGGTCGTGCAGTCCAGTGCTGTACATTCAGGAGACTGAAGCGTGTCCTATATCCTGCACTACGCCGTGCCTACAAAGGAGAGCCCTTCTATGCTCTTATTCATTAGGTCTTTGAGAGCTGTGTATGTTCTGTTTTGCTTTGTGCTCGTTTAAGTTGTTATTTCTTGGTCATGGATAATAAAGCTCCTGACATGCAACCAGTGCCTCCGGCCGCCTCTATACCCCCGTCACAGTTATCAGTGTTAAATGATATTCAGTGTAGTGCTAGGGATCATCTATTGGGTCATTTCACCAAGTCTGATCATTAAGTCTTGGAAAATTAAGAGATTGATGAAATCAATGGGTCTATATAGGAGGATGGAGGGATGAATGAAATTATAGAACGGGAGGATAGATAAATGGCATCAATATGACATTCAGTGTAGTGTTAGGGTTCAGCTCCTGAGTCATGATATCAAGTTTGATCACTATGTCTTGAAAATTAAGGGATTGATGAAATCAATGCATTCCTATGGGAGGATGGAAGGATGAAGGAAACAATGTAAGGGGAGCATAGACAAATGGCTTCAATATGATATTCAGTGTAGTGTTAGGGATCAGCTCCTAGTAATTTTACCAAGTTTGATCACTATATCTTGAAAATTAAGGGTGTTATGAAATCAGTGGTTCCATATGGGAGGATCGAGGGATGAATCACTCAAAAACATTAATAAGTGAAAACACAAGCGATACAACTTTTTTTTTCTTAAATGCATTTTTATTGTAGACAATCCTGTTATATGATGGAACAAGTACTTTTGTTTAGGTCAGAGGGTTGGAGGTTTGGATCCTACCCTGTGTAAATAAGCATTATAGCAATATAATAAATGTACTAGTAAAATGGTTAAATGCAAATGTTTAAATGTTAATGCACTGAGCTAAACAGATAGATGGCCAGGAGAAGGAGTGGTCCCTGAATGTGGATGCTGTGCTCCGTGTGTTACAGAAACTTTCAAGAGGTCAACATAAAACAGTCATTGGAGCTGGCTCTGGCAATGAAGCAAGGAAGCAAGAGAACAGTTCCTGATCTTCTCCACTGCCCACAACACCTCTGAAGATTTCTGGATAGAGGGCTTCTAGACAAAGATGTGGTTAATCTGCATAAGGGAACATTAAGATCCTCATAAATCTCTCAACAGAAGCTTTGATGTCATCCAGAAATTCTGCCTTCTCTGTTTCCCCTCACCTCCTGTCCCTTCTGTAGTCCATCATCACCCAGCTTATTCTATTGTATAGATAGTTAAATACGTGAGAGGTGCGCTTGTGACGTTAAGCACAAACATTAATTTTAACAGCACAAACGAATGAGACCAGTTTGGAGTGATTTTGGGTTGGGGGGGGGCAGCTTCTTGCAGGTGGAAAACCTCACTTTGACGCGTTGTCCTGAGGATTCTAATATATCAATATAATATAAATATAACAGCGAATATATGAATATAATATATATTATTAATAATAATAATATCATAATTTTAATCATAATAATTTTGAAAAATAGCGCAGGCGCAAATCACTATCGAAGACGTTGAGGTTTTTTTTTTACTGAGAACGTCAATCGCTTTCGATCTCCCTGAGAGAAACAGCTGCGTTTTACCGTAAGTATCATTCAGCGTTCATAAAACGTTAAACACGTTGATAAATTGTAATTTGACATAACATAATTAGACATGAATGTTTAAACGGCGTATTCGTTGTCTTACATTAGTTAGACAACATTAGTTATTCGCTTAACTAAGGCAAGACAGACGGCTGATTTTGTGAGGTAGCCAGTTAGGCGTTGGCTAACGTTTTGGACCGTTAGCTAGCTAGATACCAGGTTTGTTATTAGCATACCGAACACGCATAGTGAACCTGGCTACTCTAGATCGATAACTACCAGTGTGCGTGTACATCGTCAGGCTTTGATTTTTAGATATAACTGATAACATGCCCCTTGCACTGGAAGGCTTGCAAGCTAGATAGCTAACAAAAAGTATCGTTCGAGATATAGCCAGCTTTGCTAGTCAACTAAGTAGGGACGGCCGAGTGTTGTAATGGTTCACAGAACAGCCTTTCGTGAACAACCAGTAAATGCTGGAGCTAGCTACTTTTGGCCATTGTAATTAGGATGTATTGTCGTGTATTTGTATCGCTGTATTGAATAGTTAGGTAATATGTGTGTTATTACACAAGCTATATTGCTTGACTGATTGCAACGTGAATTATCAGCGCTCTTGAAGACTCTCAGTACAGATCCCTTCAGGGGTAAAAATTGTGGTGTGGGGGGTGGGGTTGGTTAGGGCTACTATTTAGTTGGGCTACCGCCGGAGTTACAAGTGTACACTAAGAAGCAGGAGAACATAACGACATAAGGAAGGACAGTGTGAAACGGAGAGAGAGAGAAAGCAAGCGAGCAATAAACACAGACACACAATGTGAAATGAAAAGAGAAAGCAAGAAATGATTAAAAGTTATTTTCTTTTTGCTAATTATGTTACTATTAAATGTTCTTGACTGGGATGTAAAACTGATATAAAATAAGTAATAAAACACTGTTACAATATTGTGATTATTATTATTATATATTAATTACTAATATAAATAGCAATACTGACAATAAATCCCTCAAACCAAATACTAAGTCATAGATTCATAGTTTTGCCGTTTGGTTTAAAATCTGTGACAGACATATGCTTTGGGCTAGTTTAAGTTTCTGAAGTGCGGGTTTTACACTGACTTTGTGCTGGATATTTGTGTAGGACCTGGCAACCCTTCTTCAGAGTGTCTCAGTTGTGAGAAGAATAAGGTCTGTGGAAAAGTAAGGTCTGTGGAAGTGGAAAAGGTTCCAAGTAAGTAGTCCTTTTTTGTTCATGATAAAGTAATAATACTAAGGAATAATCTTTTGTATTCATGATAAAGTCATAATAAGGATAAGGAAGTCATTTTTCTTTATGATGAAGTAATAACAATGTCTTATCAAGAAATATATAATAATAAAGAGTAGTTTTTACAAGAAGGGTCTGTGAAAGACTGGTCTGTATATGTTCTGAAATTTAATACTCTAATATATCGAATGTTTTATTATTATTATACCATTTCGACTAGCCTAACGTTCAGTGTGAACTCACAAATGAGAGTCCCTTTTAGCCAAACTTAAAATATCTTGTTTAATATTGTGATTACAGTAATGCAACCTTTGTGGTTTGTGGTAGAGTGATCAGTTTTTTCAGGCTGAATGTGTTTTTTTTTTTCTTCATCTCTTAGAATGTTCTCCAAAGCTTCAGGTCCATATGCCAGACCACCACCAATGAAGGTGAAGTGTGTGGGGAAACATACTGCAGAGAGGGCTGAGACCTATGAAATGGTGGATGGCGTGGTGGCAGTGAAGACCTCGAAGAGGGTTGCAACTTGCGCCCTGTGCGATGGGCAAAATTTCGTTGTGGCTCATTTAAAAAATGATGATTGTGATCAAATTGATGACAATCAATCATATTTCATCAAAGGCTACAACATATCACAGAAATATGGAAATGCCAAAGTGTTTTTTACAACATCAACAGTTGTATACAAAACATCGGATGTTGCAGTCTCACGTGATTTGGAGGTACAGTGCCGCCATGCTGTCTGCCCTCCCTCCCCAGTGTACCAAACAGACGTGCCAAATTGGACTGCAGTATACTCGACTTTATGTGGAAGAGTAACCAGTGTGAGTATTAACTGTTTAAATATTAGTCTAGTTAAATCTATTCTATGACCCACAGTATAATAAGTGATGCATTGAACCTTAATCTTAACCAATCATGTCTTTTATTTTACTTATATCATTTGTGACTCGGTTTCATTGTAGCTGAGTACTACCAGGCTCCAAAACACGAAGGACGGGGATGTTCCAGTCCGGAACCTGGAGGTGATGGCAGGGAGTAATAAGTATGAGGTGGCTCTGTGGAGAGATGCAGCTCTGGAGGATGTCACTCTGTCTGCAAATGTGGACATTACTCACCTCCACATCAAAAAACAGAAAGACGTAGTGACATTCAATTCTACTACGTACACAACTATAAAGGTAAATCAAAAGGTCTTTAGAAACACCTACCATGTAGAAGGACAGTTAAAAACTGTCACCATACGTGGGTTAGCCATTGTCTAACAGAATTTCTCTATGACCACAGGTCACACAGTAACTGGAAATTTAACTTAATATCTTAATATATTGATGACACTGATACATATAAAACACTTCTGATCCTGATGAACTTGAGTCACAGCCATGTTAATAATCTAAACACATATCTGACTGTATAATATTAATTTATATGTAATATATTAATGTAATATAAATAATAATAAATATGCTTATCTACCCTATACCTTGTAAATGTAAACTTCAAAACATTTACTTTTGAGCTCACAATCATGCAACCATCATATTCCCTGTTATTCACAGAAATCGGAGATGGCAGTGTTTACAGAAGAGGTGGAGGTTGTGGGGATCTGCCCCACTCCCACGGCTGTAAAGATCCTCACTGCCAATATGGAAGAATTTTCCATCCCTCCCCATGTTTGGAGTGGAGACACTGATAAAATAATATTAGAATTACCATTCAAAATGTTGGTAAAACACACTGAAGGGGTAATAGAAAGTTTTGAGTGCCCATTTTTTCCTTAAGCCTGAAGTGCAGAGTAGCAGTGTAATATAGTTTTGTAGTTTTGTTGTTGTTGTTGTTGTGGATTTCTAATTTATATAATTAAATTATATATTTTAAAAATAAATGTGCCTGATTCATGTTTGTGAGTTGTAAATAAATATTGAATAATAATCTTCGTCATCATAATAATATCAATATATCTAATATATCAATATAATAGGGAATATGACTATAATATATGTTATCAATAATAACAATATAATTCCAATAATATTATTGAAAAAAATAGCGCACGCGCAAATCGGTATTGTTGTTGACGTTGACCTTTTTTTAAACTGCGCGAGAACGTCAATCGCTTTCGATCTCCCTGAGAGAAACAGCTGCGTTTTACCGTAAGTATCATTCAGCGTTCATAAAACGTTAAACACGTTGATAAATTGTAATTTGACATAACATAATTAGACATGAATGTTTAAACGGCGTATTCGTTGTCTTACATTAGTTAGACAACATTAGTTATTCGCTTAACTAAGGCAAGACAGACGGCTGATTTTGTGAGGTAGCCAGTTAGGCGTTGGCTAACGTTTTGGACCGTTAGCTAGCTAGATACCAGGTTTGTTATTAGCATACCGAACACGCATAGTGAACCTGGCTACTCTAGATCGATAACTACCAGTGTGCGTGTACATCGTCAGGCTTTGATTTTTAGATATAACTGATAACATGCCCCTTGCACTGGAAGGCTTGCAAGCTAGATAGCTAACAAAAAGTATCGTTCGAGATATAGCCAGCTTTGCTAGTCAACTAAGTAGGGACGGCCGAGTGTTGTAATGGTTCACAGAACAGCCTTTCGTGAACAACCAGTAAATGCTGGAGCTAGCTACTTTTGGCCATTGTAATTAGGATGTATTGTCGTGTATTTGTATCGCTGTATTTAGTAGTTAGGTAATATGTGTGTTATTACACACCAGACCAAGCACACAAAGTTAGCTGGTTAAGTAGCTAGCTAGCTAATATAGAATGGGGATCTACGTCACGCCGCATTGCTTGCTGGGTTGTGGCCGGCATATTTTAGTACACGGGTCCAAGAATAAATAATAAACCGTGTAAATAATAAATGCGATATCGCTTACCGCGACAAGTTAAATACAGAATTAATATTTGTGTTATTATAGAGAATGGGAATGTGCCGTCAGCAGACACGAAAGACGCAATGCATTGTAGTAATGTTTTTGTAGGTTTTGCACTTTTAGCGCCTCAGGGAACCTCCGGTCAAACCATGGGTGATCATCAGTTCTGGTGGTCAGGTGGACTGCGCACACTGCACATGGCTGGCATCGCAGAGTCTTGTACACACATTGGGGCTCTCCTATTTAAAATTAAAGTAGCAGTGTGGATACGGGTTACCAAAACGGTCACTGATGTTCTAGGCTATTGGATGATGCCTGCTAATGTTGACAAGGTTCAAGCAGAGATGGCTCACAAGATTGACTTCTCCACTGGTGCAGCTAAGAGGAAGGCACTTGACAAGTGCATCAGAGGAAAGAAAATTAAGCCGAGTATATGTATTATAGCCTGTTAAAATTTGGCGAAATATTTGACCTTGCTTGTTGTGTTGCACTGTAATTTGCAGGTTTCAAAGCTGTAAATACCGACAGTTTGTGTAAGTACATTTTGATATTAATTTATACATATAATTGACAAGGTGTAGCAACCTTAATAGGATTTGCACCCTTCATTCATCTGGAAGTTCAATAATAAGGTATTGGTGTCTATGAAAGCACTAGGCAGCTCACTTGATTTTTTAACAATTGTTCCAAATTCACTAAATCAGTCATGTGTTATCTCAAAATATTTACAGTATGACAGTTGAAAGGTTTGTTTGAAAGATGCAAATGTTGTTCACATATTTAAATGTTTCTCTTCTCTATTTGCATATCCATGTGTACGTCAAGCTATTTGAAGTGAGTAGAAAGCTATTAAAACTGCAATTTCTGTATACCTGGTGTGTTTGCGGGGTTACAAAAATTGTGCATTCTGTAGCAATGTACAAATTTCTGAATGTTTTTATGTACAAATATGAGTGTAATGGCTGTGATGGGCATGATCTGATATGGTAGAGACCAGTGGATGGTGTGTTGTTACAGTAAAAAAGAATGGGCCAGTGAGCTAAGAACATTTTATTAACATAATTATGGAATTTTGTGTAATATCCAAGTTCCACTCTGGACAGGACTATTAACAAATAAGCATCTATTAGAAAAAGACCACAAAGCACTTCTGTAAGGTCCTCTGGAGAAGGGCACCTGGCAAATTGTGAAAATGTTCACTAATGTGCACTTGTATGTTTCTGTAGGTTCAGTTCAGCTCACCTCACCTAACCTCAGAGTACATAAAAGAATTTAATGAGACCTTTGTTTCCTCTTAAATACAACACACATACATATCATAAAACTGCCATTATTTTATACTATCTAAATGTATGTGTACATCAGGCATAATACTCAGTGTTTGGCTAATGGACCAAATGTGACCGGTCTGAATGTAGATTGTTTGTACAAGTTTCACTCATGCATTTCTGTGTGTGTGTGTGTGTGTGTGTGTGTGTGTGTGTGTGTGTGTGTGTGTGTGTGTGTGTGTGTGTGTGTGTGTGTGTGTGTCTCTGTTATGATTTTAGCAGGGTGACCTCAGTCTGGTCCTGGTGTAGGTTCCTCTGGCTTCTGAAGGCTGCTTGTGAAAGTAAGGGTTTTTAAAGGTTCAACGTTAACTGCATTATTGACACAGACCTATGTATTAACAGATAAGCATCTATTAGAAAGAGACCACAAAGCACTTCTGTAAGGTCCTCTGGAGAAGTGCACCTGGCAAATTGTGAAAATGTTCACTAATGTGCACTTGTATGTTTCTGTAGGTTCAGTTCAGCTCACCTCACCTAACTTCAGAGTAAGTAAAAGAATTTAATGAGACCTTTGTTTCCTCTTAAATACTACATACATACATATCATAAAACTGCCATTATTTTATACTATCTAAATGTATGTGTACATCAGGCATATTACTCAGTGTTTGGCTAATGGACCAAATGTGACCGGTCTGAATATAGATTGTTTGTACAAGTTTCACTCAGGGATTTGTGTGTGTGTGTGTGTGTGTGTGTGTGTGTGTGTGTGTGTGTGTGTCTCTATTGTGATTTTAGCAGGGTGACCTAACTGGTCCTGGTGTAGGTTCCTCTGGCTTCTCAAGGCTGCTTGTGAAAGTAAGGGTTTTTAAAGGTTCCATGTTAACAGCATTATTGACAGACCTATGTATTAACAAATAAGCATCTATTAGAAAGAGACCACAAAGCACTTCTGTAAGGTCCTCTGGAGAAAGGCACCTGCCAAATTGTGAAAATGTTCACTAATGTGCACTTGTATGTTTCTGTAGGTTCAGTTCAGCTCACCTCACCTAACTTCAGAGTAAGTAAAAGAATTTAATGAGACCTTTGTTTCCTCTTAAATACTACACACATACATATCATAAAACTCCCATTATTTTATACCATGTAAATGTATGTGTACATAAGGCATAAGAGTTTGGCTAATGGACCAAATGTGACCAGTCTGAATGTAGATTGTCTGTACAAGTTTCACTCATGCATTTCTCTCTCTCTCTCTCTCTCTCTCTCTCTCTCTCTCTCTCTCTCTCTCTCTCTCTCTCTCTGTGTTGTAATTTTAGCAGGGTGACCTAACTCTGGTCTTGGTGCAGGTCTCTGGCTTCTGAAGACTGCTTGTGAAAGTAAGGGTTTTTAAAGGTTCAACGTTAACATTTGCAGAAATGTAAGAGCCATAACATCATGCATACTTAATTTCCCTGAGGGGAACCTCCCAAAGGATCAATGAAGACTTATCTATCTATTTATCACATAAAGAGGAAAAGCAAGCAAGCTGTGTTTAGACTGAAATCACCCAATACTATATATATCCAGTGAATCTGATTGTGAAGTAGTACAATTGAATTCACAATTTGCAATTCTACATGCATGCAGATTGATTCTTCTTTATTTTTACAGGTCCTGATCTGAAGACTTTTCTAGTCTTTGTTGGTCTTTTCTGTCTTTCTATTAAAATCACCTCTCCTCCCCATCCCAATATTTTCTCTTCTTTTCTTGTCTGCATCTATTGGCTTGCCCTTGCAAGTACAACGATACCCAAAACGATATCCAAAACGACAAACGAAACAAAACGAAAAACAACGCAAACAAAACGAATTTACCTCGCCGGAAGGCACAAACGAAAACTTACCGCGCCGGAAGGCACAAACAAAAATTTACCGCGCCGGAAGGCACAAACGAAAACTTACCACGCCGGAAGGCAAAAACGAAACCAAAACGAGCCGGAAGGCACAAACGAAAACAAAACGAGCCGGAAGGCAACAAAACGAGCCAGAAGGCAACTGTGATTTATTTGTTCCAGATTATTGGCTGAGTGGACCATCATCGCTGAGTGCTGTTGAAGACACGCATCATACACTCCTCACACACATCATTATTCTCTTATCCCAGTGAAGAAGTAGTACTATATATCAGTTTTGCAAATTACAGAAGTGCATTTTTTAAGAAGTAGACCCCATACTGTTTGATGTTTGTGCATATATAGTTTTTTGTGTGTTTTATATACATTGCCATTTTCTTGTTGCTTTGTGTTGAATTGATTTGTTTCAGACAAACAACAGTAAGCAGTAGGACCATCTTTGCCTTCTGCAGACACACATATATAAAGTTTTGAATTGTATGTTTGTGCATATATCGTTGCATAGGTCTAGGCTGTTATAACTGTTTTTGAGAATTGTTTTCTGATTTATCTAAGGTGACAACTGACAAATATCTTTTTAAAAGTTGTAACAGTATTATTGTGATTTGATTATTTTGAATACAGTAAACGTTTTAAAAACAACCTTTTGGAATAATATTGTTTAAGCAGAATAGGTTAGAATATAACTTTCCACCATCATCTGCTTGTCACAACTGTTCGAGTGGTCACCCCTACACACCTGAAGAAGTCTTCACTCCCTGGCGCTTGGCTTTAAAGGTTGACTGACCTCTGGTTAACAGATCACGCAGGTTTGTTTCAACGCTGAACTCCTTGGATCCATTGAGCCGTGTCTACCATCTGGGACTGGTGCTGAGACGAGTTACATTTGTGTTTTTTTTATTACTGAACTAAGACGTAATATCCTAATTTACAAAGTAGCCCACGTTTAAATTATTTGCATTATCTGTTTTTGATGAGGTTGCACATATTTTAAATA
The DNA here is from genome assembly GCF_052324685.1 of Brachyhypopomus gauderio. Classification (NCBI taxonomy): domain Eukaryota; kingdom Metazoa; phylum Chordata; class Actinopteri; order Gymnotiformes; family Hypopomidae; genus Brachyhypopomus; species Brachyhypopomus gauderio. Next base: position 631,538 of record NC_135212.1, read on the forward strand.
CTATTTGCTCAGATTTACTGTTTGAAATCTGTTAAACCATGCCGAGAAAAAGCAAGAGGTCCGTTGCAGCTAAACGACGCGAGGCACTGAAAGTGGATAGCGGAAGCGCTAACCAAGTAGCAAACACTGTTACTAATCGGTATGTGGAGTCAGTTCAGGCCACCCACTGTCAAGGTGACGAGAGATACGAGGATTTCTCGCGTGGTACACAGTGTACCTGCAACGCTCTGACATTTCTTGCTGTGCACAACGAAGTTAACGAGTTGAACTCTATGGGTCTTGACAACGTTTTAGTGAGAGGCGATGCTTTATATACTTCTGTGAAACGAACATTGCTGAATGAAGGAAGGTTTGTGAATAACTATTTAACTTCTGACGAGTTACCAGCGACAGTCGACACCGATCTGCACTGTTACAGTCTTATTAAACACCCACAAAGGTATGGTTTCTTGAAAGACGATGCGCCAATAGGAATGGACGAGTATATGAACCTAGAGAGCGCTCTCGCTTGTCTTACAGATAACGTAACTGATGCGCTTCTGATCGTTGGAAACACCTGCATTGCAGTATTCAGAGATCGCGTAGGGAGATTTGGCTTTTTTGATTCTCACAGCAGAACACCCGACGGATTAAAGCCTGATGATGAGAACACAGGTACGGCCGTGATGCTGACTTTTGCGAACTTGACAGATTTGACCGAAAGGTTGCTACTGCTGTATCAGGGTTGCCTTGAGTTGCGGGACAATCAGCAATACGAACTTCTGCCCGTGTCTTTTGTGATGACAGGTAGTACTCAACATGACGAACTCCCTTGTGAACTTCAAACGTTAAACGTGCAGCCTAGTTTTATTAGCCAGCATGACAAAAAAACATTAACGAAGTTAAACAAAGCACGCAGAAGAAAAAAAATTCAACAACAGATGCAAGAACTCGCATCCTCGCAAACATGTGGGAAACGTGTTAACTGGAAGCAGAAATACGCAAGTGACCCCAAGTTCAAGGAGAAAATCAAACAACGCAGTCGAAATAGCTACTTAAAAAATGCAAATTACAGACTTGAGAAGCAACGAACATTAAGGGTTAATTATATGCTAAACACTACTTACAAAGATAAGCAGAGACGGTACATCACAACGAACTACCGTCATAATGCAGCATTCAGAGAGAAGCAAAAACAATACGTTATCAGTAATTACAAAAACAATGCTGTGTACAGAGAGAAGCACAAACAGCACATAATTGATAAATATTCAAAAGATCCGATTTTCAGGCAAAAGCAAAAACAATATTTTACAAATAGGTGCAGAAATGATTCAATTTTTTATGAGCTTAGAAAACAAAAATTTAATAGATTATATCAGACTGATGTAGTTTTTAGGTCCCATCACAGAGAACAGTGCTTACTTCGGTCAGTGAACAGAGAGTCCAAATTAAAGATGCTACACAAAATACGTTGTGCACAGCATATACAGAAAAAATACAGACTAAATCGTTATTTACACCAACACAGTCTGCATGAAAATATCAATAATGAGTGTTTCTTTGACATCCAGAATCCACAACAGTTGATCGCATTAAGTCACTTTAAAGAGATGGCAAAAGATGGGCCAAGCTATGTTTGCACCGTCTGTCACAGAGCACTGTTTTCTAACCAGGTTCGTGTGTGTGAACACAGAAACTATCAGAAGAATCTTACAGTTGCTTCAGTTTGCTTGACGGGCAAATATGTTCACATCTGTTCCTCTGACTGTCCAAATAACTGTGTGACTGAAGAAAGGAAGAGAGAATGGATCTGCCACTGTTGTCATGCAAATTTATCAAAGGGAAAGATGCCTGCCATTGCTGCTGTTAATAAACTTGAACTTACACCAGTCCCACCAGAACTCTGTGATTTGAATATACTTGAAAGGCATGTTATAGCCAAATACGTGTGTTTTGCCAAGGTCATCAGTCTTCCCAAAGGTCAACAGAGAGCCATCAAGGGTGCTGTTGTGTCAGTTCCTTCAGATGTTGAAACAACAGTAAATGTTTTACCCAGACCAAGAAGTGAATCACAGTTGCTTACAGTGAAACTCAAGAGACGGTTGTGTTATTCAGGTCATTATCAGTTCCAGACAATATCTATGCACAAAGTCTTGTCTGCGTTATGTAAACTGAAAGAAATACACTCTGAATATAAGGACATTGTTCTCAACCCTGTACAGGAAGATGATTTATTTAATGATGTTACAGACGTCACAGATGAAAGTGCTCCAGAACAGGAAATGGATATTGACAACAATACTGAGAGTGAGAACACACAACAACAGAACCCTGAGAATATGCAGCCTGATGCAGATAATGAGAATCAGAGCACTGATCAGCACACAGGTCTAGCGTTAGACACATGTCTTCAGCCACCAGATCTTGGTCATCATCTGTTATCCTTCAATGATGGGATATTCTGTATTGCTCCAGCAGAGAGAAACAATCCAGTCAGTATGTTTAAAGTCCCTAAGATCGAGGCAATGGCTTTCCCAGTACAGTTTCCTTGTGGTAAAAATACATTTGATGAACCACACAGACAGGTTGCTCTCTCACCTAGCAGATACTTCAATGCAAGATTATTCTCTGCTGATAATCGCTTTGCGATGGACACAAACTACATTTTCTTTGCACAGTTTGTAACTGAAATGCATCTAGCCGCTTCAAGTATGTCCATTCAACTGCGAAAAGCAAAAACCAGGACACGTGATGGGCGTAAAATCAACAGTTCACTTTTAAGAGACAAAGTTGAATTAGAGAAACTTATAAAAAATAATGAGGGCACCAGATTCATGCAACCTCTGAGAGGGACACCTGCTTACTGGCAAAAAACACTCCGAGATCTGTTTGCCATGCTCAGACAGCTGGGAACTCCCACATTTTTCTGTACATTCAGTGCAGCAGAGATGAGATGGCCAGAGGTAATCAAAGCAATTAAAGCACAGCAAGGTCAAAGTGTGGACTTCTCAGCTTTAGACTGGTCACAGAAGTGTGAGATACTACGTAGCAATCCAGTTACTGCCATGAGAATGTTTGAGAAACGTGTAGAAGGGCTCATGAACCTGATTCTGTCTCCTGCACAGCCCATTGGTGAGGTGGTTGACTATTTTTACCGTGTAGAATTTCAACAGCGAGGTTCTCCACACATTCACTGTCTGTTTTGGGTGAAAGATGCACCAGAATTTGAAGATGACCCAGATCAAGTTGTATGTGATTTCATTGACAAATACATATCATGCAAGTTGCCAGACACAAACACAAACCGAGAGCTGAACACAATAGTAACAGAAGTACAGACACACAGCCGAAATCACTCCAAATCATGCAAAAAGAATAACAAGTACTGCAGGTTTGGATTTCCTAAACCACCTATGCCAACAACAATGATTACACGCCCCAGACCACCACCCCTTGACACAGACTCTGATGAGGAAAATACAGAAATAGATGAACAAGCACAGGCTAAAGTAAATCTACAGACTGTGTGGGATCTGTTGAATGACAAAAATCAACAATTTGAAAGCATCACAGAACTGCTTGAAAAGGTCAATATGTCTTACCAGGACTACAAGAGAAGTGTTGAGTCTCTTTCTACATCCAGTCAGATCATAATGGAACGAGCACCAAAAGACTGCTGGGTAAATGGCTACAATCCTCTGCTGTTAAGAGCCTGGAATGCCAACATGGACATACAATTCATACTGAATCCATATACCTGTATAATGTATATACTGTCATACATTTCAAAAGCTGAACATGAAATGAGCGATTATCTAAAGCGAGTCATGAGAGATTCATGTGACAGCTCATCTGAAAGGGAAACGATGAAACAGATCATGCATGCCTATGCCAAAAACAGAGAGGTCAGTGCCCAGGAAGCAGTCGCACGCACTTGCAGTTTAAAACTCAAATCATCATCCCGTGCCGTCATTTTCATACCGACAGACGACAATGCTGTGCGCATGAGCCTACCTATGAAGTACTTGGACAACAAAGATCCTGATGATGAGAACGTGTGGATGACAGGATTAATAGAAAAGTACATGGCCAGGCCAAAAACACCAGTGTTTGAGAATATGTGCATGGCAGAATTTGCAAGTGAATACCGAATTGTTTATACAGAACAGAAAAAGGGTAAAAATGTCTTCCCTTTGCAAAACAACATGGGGCACATAAAGAAGCGCACCAGAGGTAAACCTGCTGTCATTCGCTTTGCTCGTTTCTCACCACAAAAAGATCCTGAGAAATACTGTGGAACGCTGCTGAAACTCTACCTGCCCCACCGCAGAATCACACAGCTTACGTCTGCTCAGTTCCACAATTATGAGTCCTTCTACATTTATGCCTTTGTAAAGCTGCCAGGTACAGATGCCCTTCAACGTGTTTTTTCCATTGTACATGAAAACAAAGAAAAGTATGAAAAGCACAGTGAAGCTATTGAACAAGCAATCGAGGACTTTGAACAGAACGGTCCCATTGAAGATGCCTGGACTACTTTGGCTCCAGCAAATGAACTGATTCGTTTGGAATGCATTTTAGAGCAAGAGCCAGAAAATCACAATGATGTAAACGAACAAGATGACGTTCCAGATTACGTTGCATCTAGATCTGAGAACACCACTGCAATGCCTATAATGGAAGGACCACAGATGAGCCATGCAGAAATAAAAAAAATGTACCAGAGCTTGAATGAGACACAGGCAGCTGTGTTCTACACTGTGCGTGACTGGTGCAAAAGAAAAGTCCTTAATGAAAACCCAGAGCAGTTTCTTTATTACATCGCAGGAACAGCAGGAACAGGAAAGAGCCACCTTATTAAATCTGTGTATGTAGAGGCTACAAAAATACTACAGAAACTTCCATGTGTACGTGAGGAAACCGACATTTCAAAACCTACAGTGCTGTTGTCAGCTTTTACTGGTTGTGCTAGTCATAACATTAATGGAAAAACGCTACACTCACTTTTTAAACTCCCACGAAGCTTGAAGCCTCCATATCAAGGACTTGGGAACAATCTGGATGAAATCAGGGCAAACTTGTCAAATGTGCAAATTATAATCATAGACGAAATATCAATGGTGTCAAAGCCTTTATTTGCTTACATTAATTGGAGACTCCAGCAGATTAGAGGGAACAACAAACCCTTTGGCAACGTTTCTATCATGGCTGTTGGTGACTTCCAGCAATTACCACCGCTTGGAAAGGCAAAGCCCCTGTGTGTGTATGAGGACCATGTGCTGGACTTTTGGAAAGATCATTTTAAGATGGTGATACTGACAGAAATCATGCGTCAGAAAGATGACCTTGCATATGCTGAGCTTCTTAACAGACTCAGAGTAAAACGGAAACACGACACACTGTCCGCTGCTGACCGATCTATGCTAGAACAGGTAATTAAATCCCCTGAGGACTGCCCCTATGATGCATTACACATATTTGCTACTAATAAAGAGGTTGACGATTATAATTCAGCTGCCATATCATCACGCTTTCAAAATATTACTAATATAGATGCAGAGGATTATAAAAAAGACCCACGAACAGGCCAGATGCAGAAACAAGGTGTCCCTTTCAAAGGAGAAAAAGGTGATCTTGTTGACACACTACAGCTGGCAACTGATGCACGAGTAATGCTTACCAGAAATATTGATGTGGAAGATGGACTGGTCAATGGTTCATTTGGCAAAGTGGTAAAAATAGTCACTCACATTCGTAAAGATGTTCCAGTTGTGCATATGATTGGTCTTAAGCTGGATAATGTTGATGCAGGACAGAAACACCGCAACAAAGTGCCTGGAGGTGATGATAATGTAGTTTACATTGAGAGAGTAGAGGAAAATCTGAAGAAAAAAGGAACTGTTCGACGGCAATTTCCTTTAAAGTTGGCCTTTGCATGCACCACTCATAAAGTGCAAGGAATGACAACTCTGTGTGCTGTTGTATCACTAAAGAAGATTTTTGAACCAGGTATGGCATATGTTGCACTCAGCAGAACCACATCACTCAGTGGACTACACATCACTGACTTTGATGAAAGGAAGATTTACTGTGACACTGAAATCAGTGCCTCATTGGAGAATATGCCCAAACTTGATTTAAGTGCTATTCAGCCACTTTTGCACTTAGTAAAAGAACCTCATTTGAACTCTGGTCTTAAAATTGTACATCATAACACAGAAGGCCTTCAAACTCATATTGAGGATGTCAAAAGCCATCATGAGCTCCTCTTATCTGATGTTTTGTGTCTTACTGAGACGCATATGACTGGTTCTGTTTTTCCTGATTCTCTGCAGTTGAATGGCTACAAAATATACAAGCGGAACAGACATGCGGCCTACACCAACTACACACATCTGTCCAACAGGAGTGGTGGTGGAGTTGCCATGTATGTGAAAGATAATGTCAAAGCTCATGCTATTCAGTATATACAGAATGTAACTGATCTGGAGTTTGTGGTTTTAAAGGTAGAGGCCCCAAAACAAGCTCTTATTGCAGTTATTTACAGACCACCAGACTACAGGTTGACAGAGTTCTTACCAAACCTAGATGCCCTTTTGACCTCAATCGACATCATGGACTACAGACCTGTTGTGGTGTGTGGCGACTTTAATGAAGATCAGCTGTCAGTTGCAAATAAACCCATTTTTAATTTGTTTCAGTCAAAAGGATACACACAGCTGATAACCAGTGCAACAACAGAGAAGACTACACTTCTGGACCCTGTGTTTATTTCTAACCCTCACACTAGTGTTGCAGCAGGACTTCTCAACACATACTACAGCTACCATAATCCTGTTTATTGTGTTTTGTAAGATAGGAAAATCAGTACGTCACACAGCCCAGTTTCCAGAATAACATTGACCAGCAACCTCAACCCTGAAGATGGAGATCCACATCACCTGATTACTGACTCAGTTTGTTGCAATAAATTGCCAAGCTCTCGATTTTGTGCTACTGAACAGTTTTGTTTATAACTTTTGTCTACAGTTAACTTATCTAGTATTGTACCTTTGTAGAGTTTGCCCCTTTGGATTTTGTCTGCTCTCCTGTGTGCTTTTCTGGGATTTTGACACTGTGCCTGTTTTTGCATACTTGTTTCTCCATGTTACATTATGATTTATTTGTTACAGAATGCAGCCTCCTCAAAAGATGCTCTATTCCAGTGGATTCCCGTAGCGGAGACAGTAGTCACATAGATGTCAGCGTATGTTTAATTGTCCTTTGTTCAGTGTCCATATATGACATTAATATATGTGTTGTCCTTTATTCCGTGTCCATTTATGCAGAGCTGGCCCTAGGCATACTCAAATTGTGCAGCCACTTGAAGCCCCCTTGCCAACAGGGGGCTCCCAAGAGCACCAAGATGATGTAGCATTTGGTGTTGAGGTGGTGGTAGGGGGGGCCCAAAATGAAATTCTGCATAGGGCCCCATGTAAGCTTGGACTGGCCCTGCATAAATGACATCAATGTATGTGTTTAATTGTCCTTTGTTTAGTGTCCATATATGGCATTAATATATGTGTTTAATTGTCCTTTGTTCAGTGTCCATATATGCAGAGCTGGCCCAAGGCATACTCAAATTACGTGGCCATGTAGAGGGCTGGCCCTGCATAAATGACATCAATGTATGTGCTTAATTGCCCTTTGTTTTGTGTCAATATATGACAAAAATAGATGTGTTTAATTGTCCTTTGTTTTGTGTCCATATATGACATCAATGTATGTGTTTCATTGTTCTTTATTTTGTGTCCATATATGACATCAATAGATGTGTTTAATTGGGTTTTGTTTTGTATCCTTATATGACATCAATAGATGTGTTTAATTGCCTTTTGTTTTATGTTCATACGTCTTTCAGGAGATGGGCATTACGCATCAGTTAGTTCATTACCTGAGGGTGGTTAAAGCCTTATGTATGCCTTTAAATCAACTCCTCCTTGTGTTATGACTGCTGTTGGTCATTTTTTATTTATGTTACATTTGTGTTCATTTCTTCACTCAGTTCAGTTTCAGTTCAGCTACCAGGAAGGGGGTAGGCATGGTGAGCATGGTTGTCCAATGGTTGGCTTGGTCAGTGCGCAGGCCTGTACAGTTTGTCCTGTCACTTTGTGTGCACTGTGTGCATGTGTGTCTGTGTGCTAGCACAGGACCTGGCAAGACCTGTCAAAACAGAGAGGGCTGTTTTCTGCACTACCACAGTGATACCACAGACTTATGCCCACCCAACAGAGCCCTGACAGTGGCACATATTCTCTGGTCAAGCACTCAATCAATGGGACCCAAGGGAAGGTTCCATAAGGACTCTGGTGCGCGGCCCCAGCAGTGCATACTGGGATTACAGACAATGTGTGTAAACAGGCCATGTTGGTGGGAGACAGATACAGAGACAGAGACCGAGAGGAGCCCCAATCTTCAACACATATTGCCTATGACCTCTGCTGGACTATTGACACTGTTGTTGACCATGACAACTAAAAACAAAAAAACAAACAAAAAAACTATGGAAGAACAGCGAGGACTGGCTTCTCTACTACCACAGTGAGGTGGAGGGTTATGCCCACCCAGCAGAGCCCTGACAGTGGCAGAGATTCTCTGGTCAAGCACTCAAGCAATGGGACCAAAGGGAAGGTTCCAGAAGGACTCACTGGGATTACAGACAATGTGTCTAAACAGGCCGTGTTGGTGGGAGACAGATGCATACATGCACACAGTGCACACAAAGTGACAGGACAAACTGTACAGGCCTGTGCACTCACCAGGCCAACCATTGGACAAGCATGTGGATATTAGGATACCGTCTATAACCCCTGCTGGACTATTGACCTACCATGCTGTCTACCATGACAAATTTTCCAAAAAAAAAATTGTCGTTGTTTGCTTGATTTCATTGTTTGGTTGATTCATTATTTTTACTTATTTTGTAATGTCAACCGTTCTGGTTCATAAAGAAGCTACACATCAATATTCTGTGTGTATGTTAAAAGATGCTTAAGGCTGTTGATGCATAAAAACTGCTAGATGATGTTAAGTGCTGTGAAATGTAAACCTGAAATCATTACATATGGTTAAATTAATGAGCTAAAAAGCATAAAAGCCTGTTTGGTTGTTTTATGGTTGATAACCCACTAAATTATGTTATATGCTGATTGAACATTAAAACTGTTAAATGATGTTAACTGCTGTTGAAATATTACATATAAACTTAATGCTGAAGTCAGGTAAAAATGAATAAAAGGCTGTTTGGATGTTTAATGATTGATAACCTGCTAATTACTATGATTACTATTACAATAATCACGATCAATGCTGTTTAAATGTTAACACTATTTAAATGTTAACACTATGTTGAAATGTTAAATGTAAACTTAAAATGATGCTGAAGTCAAGTGAAAATTAATAAAAGGCTGTTTGGATGTTTAATGATTGATAACCTCATTATTACTATGATAACTAAAAAAACCTATTATTTGTTGTTGAGGGGGTATTTATCTGTGGTGGGGTAATTACTGTTATGGGGCTATTGCTATTGGGGTAGTTAATGCTGATGTATTTGATATTGTTGAAGGCTATTAGTTTAATGGGGTTGATGCGGTTAATAGGTAATATAGCTGTTTGGGGCAATTACTGCTGAGGGGTAATTGGCTGTGGGGTAGTTGATATTGAGTGGTTATTGACCTGTTGGGGTTATTGTTGTTGATGGGTATTAATATTACTGTGTAGTTCCTGTCAAAAGCTTGTTTAGATGTGGAATGTTTTGTTGAGGGGGTATTTACCTGTGGTGGGGTAATTACTGCTGAGGGGTAATTGGGTGTGGGGTAGTTGACATTGAGGGGTTATTGACCTGTTGGGGTTATTGTTGTTGATCGGTATTAAGTTTACTGTGTAGTTCCTGTGAAAAGCTTGTATAGATGTGGAATGTTTTGTTGAGGGGGTATTTACCTGTGGTGGGGCAATTACTGTTGAGGGGCAATTAGTTGTGGGGTAGTTGACATTGAGGGGTTATTGACCTGTTGGGGTTATTGTTGTTGATCGGTATTAAGTTTACTGTGTAGTTCCTGTGAAAAGCTTTTGTAGATGTGGAATGTTTTGTTGAGGGGGTATTTACCTGTGGTGGGGCAATTACTGTTGAGGGGTAATTGGCTGTGGGGTAGTTGACATTGAGGGGTTATTGACCTGTTGGGGTTATTGTTGTTGATAGCTTTAAAGATTTCTGTGTAGTATCTGTTAAAAGCTTGTTTAGATGTTGTATTTGTTGTTGAGGGGCAATTACCTGTGGTGGGGCAATTACTGTTGAGGGGTTATTGCCATTGGGGTAGTTAATGCAGATGTATTTGATATTGTTGAAGGCTATTAGTTTAATGGTGTTGTTGCGGTTAATAGGTAATATAGCTGTTTGGGGTAATTACTGCTGAGGGGTAATTGGCTGTGGGGTAGTTGATATTGAGGGGTTATTGACCTGTTGGGGTTATTGTTGTTGATGGGTATAAAGATTACTGTATAGTTCCTGTTAAAAGCTTGTTTAGATGTGGAATGTTTTGTTGAGGGGGTATTTACCTGTGGTGGGGCAATTACTGTTGAGGGGCTATTGCCATTGGGGTACTCTACCTGCCCCATCTGCCCCGCTGCTCTACCTGCCCTGCTGCTCTACCTGCCCCATCTGCCCCTCTGCTCCATCTTCCCCATCTGTTCCTCTGCTCCATCTGTGTGTGTGTGTGTGGTGTATATGTGTGTGACTGTGTGTAGTGGGTGTGAGAGAGATGCATGTGTGTGTGCGTACGTGTGTGAGGGGGAGGGGGAGACACATTCAACATAACTGACACCACTCTGAGTGGAGGATCCTCGTTTAATGTGATTTGCACCCTCCGAACAAACGGTCGTAGTTCGGGCTCTATTTAACGTATCGCTTAACCGAAGATATTGTATGAGAGAGGACCCCTGGCTGATTATTTTGCTGTAATTTGTGTGTTGTTTGACCCAATATTGTCTGATTTATGACAAGTTAAAAACAGGCAAATTGTTTAAAATCCCTTAACTGAAACACGGTCTCTGCCACTGTAGACGCCTTGTTTAATGTGATTTGCACCCTCCGAACAAACGGTCGTACTTCGGGCTCTATTTAACGTATCGCTTAACCGAAGATATTGTATGAGAGAGGACCCCTGGCTGATCATTTTGGTGTAATTTATGTGTTGTTTGACCCAATATTGTCTGATTTATGACAAGTTAAACACAGAGGCAAATTGTGAAAAAGACAGTTCTGATTTTGAGAAATTAACATGGGAGTTAATGGAGCAGTTTTCTGTGTCTAGTGCCAAACAAATGCTCATAACTCTAAAAGTAATTGATCAAATGATTAGATATTTTGGCGTGCCAGAAAGGACAAATTTCTCTCTCATTTAAAATTTAAATGGAGCTTCTAGATAAAAGTGGAAGGAATTTACAGCTGTTTATCCAGGAGATTTTTGATGATTTTTCATGACAGCACACTAACTGGGGACATTTCTGAACATTCCGCCATTCATTCTCTATGGGAAAAAGTCAACTTTGAGGACTTGTCCTGAGGACACCGTATGTCCGACATGTCCCAAAAGCACAAGCACACTTCTTCCATATGAGATCTGTGAACCTGCCAATTTTCAAGGCTCTAGCTCAAAAACTGCGACCTGTGAAAGTTACCGAAAACTCGAATAGAATAATAATAATAAGAAGAATAGAGAGAACAGTATGTTGGCTGCTTTGCAAGCCAACATAATAAGAAGAATAGGGAGAACAGTATGTTGGCTGCTTCGCAAGCCAACATAACTAGATAGGCAAAGTTTGTGAACAAACTTTATGTTGGCTTGCAAAGCAGATATAACGCTGTTTTGAATGTTGATGACCTAATGTTAAAGGTTGTTTTAATGTTATCATTGTTAAATTATGTTGCGGTTAAGGGGTAGTTTAGGTGTTTGGGGTAATTACTGCTGAGGGATAATTGGCTGTGGGGTAGTTGATATTGAGGGTTTTTTGACCTGTTGGAGTTATTGTTGTTTATGGGTATTAAGATTACTGTGTAGTTTCTGTTAAACGCTTGTTTAGATGTGGAATGTTTTGTAGAGGTGGTATTTACCTGTGGTGGGGCAATTACTGTTGAGGGGCTATTGCCATTGGGGTACTTAATGCAGATGTATTTGATATTGTTGAAGGATATTAGTTTAATTGGGTTGTTGATGTTAAGAGGCAATTTCGCTGTTTGGGGCAATTACTGCTGAGGGGTAATTGGCTGTGGGGTAGTTGACACTGAGGGGTTATTGACCTGTTGGGGTAATTGTTGTTGATGGCTATTAAGATTACTGTGTAATTAATGTTAAAAGCTTGTTTATATGTGAATTTTTTTGTTGAGGAGTAATTACATGTGGTGGAGCAATTACTGTTGAGGGGCTATTGCCATTGGGGTAGTTAATGCTGATGTATTTGATATTGTATAAGTCAAATAGTTTAATGGGGTTGTTGATGTTAAGAGGTAATTTAGCTGTTTGGGGCAATTACTGCTGAGGGGTAATTGGCTGTGGGGTAGTTGACACTGAGGGGTTATTGACCTGTTGGAGTTATTGTTTTTGATGGGTATTAAGATTACTGTGTAGTTTCTGTGAAAAGCTTGTTTAGAAGTGGAAGTTTTGTTGAGGGGGTATTTACCTGTGGTGGGGCAATTCCTGTTGAGGGGCTATTACCATTGGGGTAGTTAATGCAGATGTATTTGATATTGTTAAAGGATATTAGTTTAATGGGGTTGTTGAGGCCATCAGAGGGCGCGGGGATTTACTTGCTCAAACACTACGTACACGCTCCCTTGCACCAGGTCACTTACCCGGTGCAACTCATCTAATTACTGACACTTGTACACCATCAGTTTGCACCCCTTTTTAAGTCCACAGGTCGTGCAGTCCAGTGCTGTACATTCAGGAGACTGAAGCGTGTCCTATATCCTGCACTACGCCGTGCCTACAAAGGAGAGCCCTTCTATGCTCTTATTCATTAGGTCTTTGAGAGCTGTGTATGTTCTGTTTTGCTTTGTGCTCGTTTAAGTTGTTATTTCTTGGTCATGGATAATAAAGCTCCTGACATGCAACCAGTGCCTCCGGCCGCCTCTATACCCCCGTCACAGTTATCAGTGTTAAATGATATTCAGTGTAGTGCTAGGGATCATCTATTGGGTCATTTCACCAAGTCTGATCATTAAGTCTTGGAAAATTAAGAGATTGATGAAATCAATGGGTCTATATAGGAGGATGGAGGGATGAATGAAATTATAGAACGGGAGGATAGATAAATGGCATCAATATGACATTCAGTGTAGTGTTAGGGTTCAGCTCCTGAGTCATGATATCAAGTTTGATCACTATGTCTTGAAAATTAAGGGATTGATGAAATCAATGCATTCCTATGGGAGGATGGAAGGATGAAGGAAACAATGTAAGGGGAGCATAGACAAATGGCTTCAATATGATATTCAGTGTAGTGTTAGGGATCAGCTCCTAGTAATTTTACCAAGTTTGATCACTATATCTTGAAAATTAAGGGTGTTATGAAATCAGTGGTTCCATATGGGAGGATCGAGGGATGAATCACTCAAAAACATTAATAAGTGAAAACACAAGCGATACAACTTTTTTTTTCTTAAATGCATTTTTATTGTAGACAATCCTGTTATATGATGGAACAAGTACTTTTGTTTAGGTCAGAGGGTTGGAGGTTTGGATCCTACCCTGTGTAAATAAGCATTATAGCAATATAATAAATGTACTAGTAAAATGGTTAAATGCAAATGTTTAAATGTTAATGCACTGAGCTAAACAGATAGATGGCCAGGAGAAGGAGTGGTCCCTGAATGTGGATGCTGTGCTCCGTGTGTTACAGAAACTTTCAAGAGGTCAACATAAAACAGTCATTGGAGCTGGCTCTGGCAATGAAGCAAGGAAGCAAGAGAACAGTTCCTGATCTTCTCCACTGCCCACAACACCTCTGAAGATTTCTGGATAGAGGGCTTCTAGACAAAGATGTGGTTAATCTGCATAAGGGAACATTAAGATCCTCATAAATCTCTCAACAGAAGCTTTGATGTCATCCAGAAATTCTGCCTTCTCTGTTTCCCCTCACCTCCTGTCCCTTCTGTAGTCCATCATCACCCAGCTTATTCTATTGTATAGATAGTTAAATACGTGAGAGGTGCGCTTGTGACGTTAAGCACAAACATTAATTTTAACAGCACAAACGAATGAGACCAGTTTGGAGTGATTTTGGGTTGGGGGGGGGCAGCTTCTTGCAGGTGGAAAACCTCACTTTGACGCGTTGTCCTGAGGATTCTAATATATCAATATAATATAAATATAACAGCGAATATATGAATATAATATATATTATTAATAATAATAATATCATAATTTTAATCATAATAATTTTGAAAAATAGCGCAGGCGCAAATCACTATCGAAGACGTTGAGGTTTTTTTTTTACTGAGAACGTCAATCGCTTTCGATCTCCCTGAGAGAAACAGCTGCGTTTTACCGTAAGTATCATTCAGCGTTCATAAAACGTTAAACACGTTGATAAATTGTAATTTGACATAACATAATTAGACATGAATGTTTAAACGGCGTATTCGTTGTCTTACATTAGTTAGACAACATTAGTTATTCGCTTAACTAAGGCAAGACAGACGGCTGATTTTGTGAGGTAGCCAGTTAGGCGTTGGCTAACGTTTTGGACCGTTAGCTAGCTAGATACCAGGTTTGTTATTAGCATACCGAACACGCATAGTGAACCTGGCTACTCTAGATCGATAACTACCAGTGTGCGTGTACATCGTCAGGCTTTGATTTTTAGATATAACTGATAACATGCCCCTTGCACTGGAAGGCTTGCAAGCTAGATAGCTAACAAAAAGTATCGTTCGAGATATAGCCAGCTTTGCTAGTCAACTAAGTAGGGACGGCCGAGTGTTGTAATGGTTCACAGAACAGCCTTTCGTGAACAACCAGTAAATGCTGGAGCTAGCTACTTTTGGCCATTGTAATTAGGATGTATTGTCGTGTATTTGTATCGCTGTATTGAATAGTTAGGTAATATGTGTGTTATTACACAAGCTATATTGCTTGACTGATTGCAACGTGAATTATCAGCGCTCTTGAAGACTCTCAGTACAGATCCCTTCAGGGGTAAAAATTGTGGTGTGGGGGGTGGGGTTGGTTAGGGCTACTATTTAGTTGGGCTACCGCCGGAGTTACAAGTGTACACTAAGAAGCAGGAGAACATAACGACATAAGGAAGGACAGTGTGAAACGGAGAGAGAGAGAAAGCAAGCGAGCAATAAACACAGACACACAATGTGAAATGAAAAGAGAAAGCAAGAAATGATTAAAAGTTATTTTCTTTTTGCTAATTATGTTACTATTAAATGTTCTTGACTGGGATGTAAAACTGATATAAAATAAGTAATAAAACACTGTTACAATATTGTGATTATTATTATTATATATTAATTACTAATATAGCAATACTGACAATAAATCCCTCAAACCAAATACTAAGTCATAGATTCATAGTTTTGCCGTTTGGTTTAAAATCTGTGACAGACATATGCTTTGGGCTAGTTTAAGTTTCTGAAGTGCGGGTTTTACACTGACTTTGTGCTGGATATTTGTGTAGGACCTGGCAACCCTTCTTCAGAGTGTCTCAGTTGTGAGAAGAATAAGGTCTGTGGAAAAGTAAGGTCTGTGGAAGTGGAAAAGGTTCCAAGTAAGTAGTCCTTTTTTGTTCATGATAAAGTAATAATACTAAGGAATAATCTTTTGTATTCATGATAAAGTCATAATAAGGATAAGGAAGTCATTTTTCTTTATGATGAAGTAATAACAATGTCTTATCAAGAAATATATAATAATAAAGAGTAGTTTTTACAAGAAGGGTCTGTGAAAGACTGGTCTGTATATGTTCTGAAATTTAATACTCTAATATATCGAATGTTTTATTATTATTATACCATTTCGACTAGCCTAACGTTCAGTGTGAACTCACAAATGAGAGTCCCTTTTAGCCAAACTTAAAATATCTTGTTTAATATTGTGATTACAGTAATGCAACCTTTGTGGTTTGTGGTAGAGTGATCAGTTTTTTCAGGCTGAATGTGTTTTTTTTTTTCTTCATCTCTTAGAATGTTCTCCAAAGCTTCAGGTCCATATGCCAGACCACCACCAATGAAGGTGAAGTGTGTGGGGAAACATACTGCAGAGAGGGCTGAGACCTATGAAATGGTGGATGGCGTGGTGGCAGTGAAGACCTCGAAGAGGGTTGCAACTTGCGCCCTGTGCGATGGGCAAAATTTCGTTGTGGCTCATTTAAAAAATGATGATTGTGATCAAATTGATGACAATCAATCATATTTCATCAAAGGCTACAACATATCACAGAAATATGGAAATGCCAAAGTGTTTTTTACAACATCAACAGTTGTATACAAAACATCGGATGTTGCAGTCTCACGTGATTTGGAGGTACAGTGCCGCCATGCTGTCTGCCCTCCCTCCCCAGTGTACCAAACAGACGTGCCAAATTGGACTGCAGTATACTCGACTTTATGTGGAAGAGTAACCAGTGTGAGTATTAACTGTTTAAATATTAGTCTAGTTAAATCTATTCTATGACCCACAGTATAATAAGTGATGCATTGAACCTTAATCTTAACCAATCATGTCTTTTATTTTACTTATATCATTTGTGACTCGGTTTCATTGTAGCTGAGTACTACCAGGCTCCAAAACACGAAGGACGGGGATGTTCCAGTCCGGAACCTGGAGGTGATGGCAGGGAGTAATAAGTATGAGGTGGCTCTGTGGAGAGATGCAGCTCTGGAGGATGTCACTCTGTCTGCAAATGTGGACATTACTCACCTCCACATCAAAAAACAGAAAGACGTAGTGACATTCAATTCTACTACGTACACAACTATAAAGGTAAATCAAAAGGTCTTTAGAAACACCTACCATGTAGAAGGACAGTTAAAAACTGTCACCATACGTGGGTTAGCCATTGTCTAACAGAATTTCTCTATGACCACAGGTCACACAGTAACTGGAAATTTAACTTAATATCTTAATATATTGATGACACTGATACATATAAAACACTTCTGATCCTGATGAACTTGAGTCACAGCCATGTTAATAATCTAAACACATATCTGACTGTATAATATTAATTTATATGTAATATATTAATGTAATATAAATAATAATAAATATGCTTATCTACCCTATACCTTGTAAATGTAAACTTCAAAACATTTACTTTTGAGCTCACAATCATGCAACCATCATATTCCCTGTTATTCACAGAAATCGGAGATGGCAGTGTTTACAGAAGAGGTGGAGGTTGTGGGGATCTGCCCCACTCCCACGGCTGTAAAGATCCTCACTGCCAATATGGAAGAATTTTCCATCCCTCCCCATGTTTGGAGTGGAGACACTGATAAAATAATATTAGAATTACCATTCAAAATGTTGGTAAAACACACTGAAGGGGTAATAGAAAGTTTTGAGTGCCCATTTTTTCCTTAAGCCTGAAGTGCAGAGTAGCAGTGTAATATAGTTTTGTAGTTTTGTTGTTGTTGTTGTTGTGGATTTCTAATTTATATAATTAAATTATATATTTTAAAAATAAATGTGCCTGATTCATGTTTGTGAGTTGTAAATAAATATTGAATAATAATCTTCGTCATCATAATAATATCAATATATCTAATATATCAATATAATAGGGAATATGACTATAATATATGTTATCAATAATAACAATATAATTCCAATAATATTATTGAAAAAAATAGCGCACGCGCAAATCGGTATTGTTGTTGACGTTGACCTTTTTTTAAACTGCGCGAGAACGTCAATCGCTTTCGATCTCCCTGAGAGAAACAGCTGCGTTTTACCGTAAGTATCATTCAGCGTTCATAAAACGTTAAACACGTTGATAAATTGTAATTTGACATAACATAATTAGACATGAATGTTTAAACGGCGTATTCGTTGTCTTACATTAGTTAGACAACATTAGTTATTCGCTTAACTAAGGCAAGACAGACGGCTGATTTTGTGAGGTAGCCAGTTAGGCGTTGGCTAACGTTTTGGACCGTTAGCTAGCTAGATACCAGGTTTGTTATTAGCATACCGAACACGCATAGTGAACCTGGCTACTCTAGATCGATAACTACCAGTGTGCGTGTACATCGTCAGGCTTTGATTTTTAGATATAACTGATAACATGCCCCTTGCACTGGAAGGCTTGCAAGCTAGATAGCTAACAAAAAGTATCGTTCGAGATATAGCCAGCTTTGCTAGTCAACTAAGTAGGGACGGCCGAGTGTTGTAATGGTTCACAGAACAGCCTTTCGTGAACAACCAGTAAATGCTGGAGCTAGCTACTTTTGGCCATTGTAATTAGGATGTATTGTCGTGTATTTGTATCGCTGTATTTAGTAGTTAGGTAATATGTGTGTTATTACACACCAGACCAAGCACACAAAGTTAGCTGGTTAAGTAGCTAGCTAGCTAATATAGAATGGGGATCTACGTCACGCCGCATTGCTTGCTGGGTTGTGGCCGGCATATTTTAGTACACGGGTCCAAGAATAAATAATAAACCGTGTAAATAATAAATGCGATATCGCTTACCGCGACAAGTTAAATACAGAATTAATATTTGTGTTATTATAGAGAATGGGAATGTGCCGTCAGCAGACACGAAAGACGCAATGCATTGTAGTAATGTTTTTGTAGGTTTTGCACTTTTAGCGCCTCAGGGAACCTCCGGTCAAACCATGGGTGATCATCAGTTCTGGTGGTCAGGTGGACTGCGCACACTGCACATGGCTGGCATCGCAGAGTCTTGTACACACATTGGGGCTCTCCTATTTAAAATTAAAGTAGCAGTGTGGATACGGGTTACCAAAACGGTCACTGATGTTCTAGGCTATTGGATGATGCCTGCTAATGTTGACAAGGTTCAAGCAGAGATGGCTCACAAGATTGACTTCTCCACTGGTGCAGCTAAGAGGAAGGCACTTGACAAGTGCATCAGAGGAAAGAAAATTAAGCCGAGTATATGTATTATAGCCTGTTAAAATTTGGCGAAATATTTGACCTTGCTTGTTGTGTTGCACTGTAATTTGCAGGTTTCAAAGCTGTAAATACCGACAGTTTGTGTAAGTACATTTTGATATTAATTTATACATATAATTGACAAGGTGTAGCAACCTTAATAGGATTTGCACCCTTCATTCATCTGGAAGTTCAATAATAAGGTATTGGTGTCTATGAAAGCACTAGGCAGCTCACTTGATTTTTTAACAATTGTTCCAAATTCACTAAATCAGTCATGTGTTATCTCAAAATATTTACAGTATGACAGTTGAAAGGTTTGTTTGAAAGATGCAAATGTTGTTCACATATTTAAATGTTTCTCTTCTCTATTTGCATATCCATGTGTACGTCAAGCTATTTGAAGTGAGTAGAAAGCTATTAAAACTGCAATTTCTGTATACCTGGTGTGTTTGCGGGGTTACAAAAATTGTGCATTCTGTAGCAATGTACAAATTTCTGAATGTTTTTATGTACAAATATGAGTGTAATGGCTGTGATGGGCATGATCTGATATGGTAGAGACCAGTGGATGGTGTGTTGTTACAGTAAAAAAGAATGGGCCAGTGAGCTAAGAACATTTTATTAACATAATTATGGAATTTTGTGTAATATCCAAGTTCCACTCTGGACAGGACTATTAACAAATAAGCATCTATTAGAAAAAGACCACAAAGCACTTCTGTAAGGTCCTCTGGAGAAGGGCACCTGGCAAATTGTGAAAATGTTCACTAATGTGCACTTGTATGTTTCTGTAGGTTCAGTTCAGCTCACCTCACCTAACCTCAGAGTACATAAAAGAATTTAATGAGACCTTTGTTTCCTCTTAAATACAACACACATACATATCATAAAACTGCCATTATTTTATACTATCTAAATGTATGTGTACATCAGGCATAATACTCAGTGTTTGGCTAATGGACCAAATGTGACCGGTCTGAATGTAGATTGTTTGTACAAGTTTCACTCATGCATTTCTGTGTGTGTGTGTGTGTGTGTGTGTGTGTGTGTGTGTGTGTGTGTGTGTGTGTCTCTGTTATGATTTTAGCAGGGTGACCTCAGTCTGGTCCTGGTGTAGGTTCCTCTGGCTTCTGAAGGCTGCTTGTGAAAGTAAGGGTTTTTAAAGGTTCAACGTTAACTGCATTATTGACACAGACCTATGTATTAACAGATAAGCATCTATTAGAAAGAGACCACAAAGCACTTCTGTAAGGTCCTCTGGAGAAGTGCACCTGGCAAATTGTGAAAATGTTCACTAATGTGCACTTGTATGTTTCTGTAGGTTCAGTTCAGCTCACCTCACCTAACTTCAGAGTAAGTAAAAGAATTTAATGAGACCTTTGTTTCCTCTTAAATACTACATACATACATATCATAAAACTGCCATTATTTTATACTATCTAAATGTATGTGTACATCAGGCATATTACTCAGTGTTTGGCTAATGGACCAAATGTGACCGGTCTGAATATAGATTGTTTGTACAAGTTTCACTCAGGGATTTGTGTGTGTGTGTGTGTGTGTGTGTGTGTGTGTCTCTGTTGTGATTTTAGCAGGGTGACCTAACTGGTCCTGGTGTAGGTTCCTCTGGCTTCTCAAGGCTGCTTGTGAAAGTAAGGGTTTTTAAAGGTTCCATGTTAACAGCATTATTGACACAGACCTTTGTTTCCTCTTAAATACTACACACATACATATCATAAAACTCCCATTATTTTATACCATGTAAATGTATGTGTACATAAGGCATAAGAGTTTGGCTAATGGACCAAATGTGACCAGTCTGAATGTAGATTGTCTGTACAAGTTTCACTCATGCATTTCTCTCTCTCTCTCTCTCTCTCTCTCTCTCTCTCTCTCTCTCTCTCTCTCTCTCTCTCTCTCTCTCTCTCTCTCTCTCTCTCTGTGTTGTAATTTTAGCAGGGTGACCTAACTCTGGTCTTGGTGCAGGTCTCTGGCTTCTGAAGACTGCTTGTGAAAGTAAGGGTTTTTAAAGGTTCAACGTTAACATTTGCAGAAATGTAAGAGCCATAACATCATGCATACTTAATTTCCCTGAGGGGAACCTCCCAAAGGATCAATGAAGACTTATCTATCTATTTATCACATAAAGAGGAAAAGCAAGCAAGCTGTGTTTAGACTGAAATCACCCAATACTATATATATCCAGTGAATCTGATTGTGAAGTAGTACAATTGAATTCACAATTTGCAATTCTACATGCATGCAGATTGATTCTTCTTTATTTTTACAGGTCCTGATCTGAAGACTTTTCTAGTCTTTGTTGGTCTTTTCTGTCTTTCTATTAAAATCACCTCTCCTCCCCATCCCAATATTTTCTCTTCTTTTCTTGTCTGCATCTATTGGCTTGCCCTTGCAAGTACAACGATACCCAAAACGATATCCAAAACGACAAACGAAACAAAACGAAAAACAACGCAAACAAAACGAATTTACCTCGCCGGAAGGCACAAACGAAAACTTACCGCGCCGGAAGGCACAAACAAAAATTTACCGCGCCGGAAGGCACAAACGAAAACTTACCACGCCGGAAGGCAAAAACGAAACCAAAACGAGCCGGAAGGCACAAACGAAAACAAAACGAGCCGGAAGGCAACAAAACGAGCCAGAAGGCAACTGTGATTTATTTGTTCCAGATTATTGGCTGAGTGGACCATCATCGCTGAGTGCTGTTGAAGACACGCATCATACACTCCTCACACACATCATTATTCTCTTATCCCAGTGAAGAAGTAGTACTATATATCAGTTTTGCAAATTACAGAAGTGCATTTTTTAAGAAGTAGACCCCATACTGTTTGATGTTTGTGCATATATAGTTTTTTGTGTGTTTTATATACATTGCCATTTTCTTGTTGCTTTGTGTTGAATTGATTTGTTTCAGACAAACAACAGTAAGCAGTAGGACCATCTTTGCCTTCTGCAGACACACATATATAAAGTTTTGAATTGTATGTTTGTGCATATATCGTTGCATAGGTCTAGGCTGTTATAACTGTTTTTGAGAATTGTTTTCTGATTTATCTAAGGTGACAACTGACAAATATCTTTTTAAAAGTTGTAACAGTATTATTGTGATTTGATTATTTTGAATACAGTAAACGTTTTAAAAACAACCTTTTGGAATAATATTGTTTAAGCAGAATAGGTTAGAATATAACTTTCCACCATCATCTGCTTGTCACAACTGTTCGAGTGGTCACCCCTACACACCTGAAGAAGTCTTCACTCCCTGGCGCTTGACTTTAAAGGTTGACTGACCTCTGGTTAACAGATCACGCAGGTTTGTTTCAACGCTGAACTCCTTGGATCCGTTGAGCCGTGTCTACCATCTGGGACTGGTGCTGAGACGAGTTACATTTGTGTTTTTTTTATTACTGAACTAAGACGTAATATCCTAATTTACAAAGTAGCCCACGTTTAAATTATTTGCATTATCTGTTTTTGATGAGGTTGCACATATTTTAAATACTATTTGCTCAGATTTACTGTTTGAAATCTGTTAAACCATGCCGAGAAAAAGCAAGAGGTCCGTTGCAGCTAAACGACGCGAGGCACTGAAAGTGGATAGCGGAAGCGCTAACCAAGTAGCAAACACTGTTACTAATCGGTATGTGGAGTCAGTTCAGGCCACCCACTGTCAAGGTGACGAGAGATACGAGGATTTCTCGCGTGGTACACAGTGTACCTGCAACGCTCTGACATTTCTTGCTGTGCACAACGAAGTTAACGAGTTGAACTCTATGGGTCTTGACAACGTTTTAGTGAGAGGCGATGCTTTATATACTTCTGTGAAACGAACATTGCTGAATGAAGGAAGGTTTGTGAATAACTATTTAACTTCTGACGAGTTACCAGCGACAGTCGACACCGATCTGCACTGTTACAGTCTTATTAAACACCCACAAAGGTATGGTTTCTTGAAAGACGATGCGCCAATAGGAATGGACGAGTATATGAACCTAGAGAGCGCTCTCGCTTGTCTTACAGATAACGTAACTGATGCGCTTCTGATCGTTGGAAACACCTGCATTGCAGTATTCAGAGATCGCGTAGGGAGATTTGGCTTTTTTGATTCTCACAGCAGAACACCCGACGGATTAAAGCCTGATGATGAGAACACAGGTACGGCCGTGATGCTGACTTTTGCGAACTTGACAGATTTGACCGAAAGGTTGCTACTGCTGTATCAGGGTTGCCTTGAGTTGCGGGACAATCAGCAATACGAACTTCTGCCCGTGTCTTTTGTGATGACAGGTAGTACTCAACATGACGAACTCCCTTGTGAACTTCAAACGTTAAACGTGCAGCCTAGTTTTATTAGCCAGCATGACAAAAAAACATTAACGAAGTTAAACAAAGCACGCAGAAGAAAAAAAATTCAACAACAGATGCAAGAACTCGCATCCTCGCAAACATGTGGGAAACGTGTTAACTGGAAGCAGAAATACGCAAGTGACCCCAAGTTCAAGGAGAAAATCAAACAACGCAGTCGAAATAGCTACTTAAAAAATGCAAATTACAGACTTGAGAAGCAACGAACATTAAGGGTTAATTATATGCTAAACACTACTTACAAAGATAAGCAGAGACGGTACATCACAACGAACTACCGTCATAATGCAGCATTCAGAGAGAAGCAAAAACAATACGTTATCAGTAATTACAAAAACAATGCTGTGTACAGAGAGAAGCACAAACAGCACATAATTGATAAATATTCAAAAGATCTGATTTTCAGGCAAAAGCAAAAACAATATTTTACAAATAGGTGCAGAAATGATTCAATTTTTTATGAGCTTAGAAAACAAAAATTTAATAGATTATATCAGACTGATGTAGTTTTTAGGTCCCATCACAGAGAACAGTGCTTACTTCGGTCAGTGAACAGAGAGTCCAAATTAAAGATGCTACACAAAATACGTTGTGCACAGCATATACAGAAAAAATACAGACTAAATCGTTATTTACACCAACACAGTCTGCATGAAAATATCAATAATGAGTGTTTCTTTGACATCCAGAATCCACAACAGTTGATCGCATTAAGTCACTTTAAAGAGATGGCAAAAGATGGGCCAAGCTATGTTTGCACCGTCTGTCACAGAGCACTGTTTTCTAACCAGGTTCGTGTGTGTGAACACAGAAACTATCAGAAGAATCTTACAGTTGCTTCAGTTTGCTTGACGGGCAAATATGTTCACATCTGTTCCTCTGACTGTCCAAATAACTGTGTGACTGAAGAAAGGAAGAGAGAATGGATCTGCCACTGTTGTCATGCAAATTTATCAAAGGGAAAGATGCCTGCCATTGCTGCTGTTAATAAACTTGAACTTACACCAGTCCCACCAGAACTCTGTGATTTGAATATACTTGAAAGGCATGTTATAGCCAAATACGTGTGTTTTGCCAAGGTCATCAGTCTTCCCAAAGGTCAACAGAGAGCCATCAAGGGTGCTGTTGTGTCAGTTCCTTCAGATGTTGAAACAACAGTAAATGTTTTACCCAGACCAAGAAGTGAATCACAGTTGCTTACAGTGAAACTCAAGAGACGGTTGTGTTATTCAGGTCATTATCAGTTCCAGACAATATCTATGCACAAAGTCTTGTCTGCGTTATGTAAACTGAAAGAAATACATTCTGAATATAAGGACATTGTTCTCAACCCTGTACAGGAAGATGATTTATTTAATGATGTTACAGACGTCACAGATGAAAGTGCTCCAGAACAGGAAATGGATATTGACAACAATACTGAGAGTGAGAACACACAACAACAGAACCCTGAGAATATGCAGCCTGATGCAGATAATGAGAATCAGAGCACTGATCAGCACACAGGTCTAGCGTTAGACACATGTCTTCAGCCACCAGATCTTGGTCATCATCTGTTATCCTTCAATGATGGCATATTCTGTATTGCTCCAGCAGAGAGAAACAGTCCAGTCAGTGTGTTTAAAGTCCCTAAGATCGAGGCAATGGCTTTCCCAGTACAGTTTCCTTGTGGTAAAAATACATTTGATGAACCACACAGACAGGTTGCTCTCTCACCTAGCAGATACTTCAATGCAAGATTATTCTCTGCTGATAATCGCTTTGCGATGGACACAAACTACATTTTCTTTGCACAGTTTGTAACTGAAATGCATCTAGCCGCTTCAAGTATGTCCATTCAACTGCGAAAAGCAAAAACCAGGACACGTGATGGGCGTAAAATCAACAGTTCACTTTTAAGAGACAAAGTTGAATTAGAGAAACTTATAAAAAATAATGAGGGCACCAGATTCATGCAACCTCTGAGAGGGATACCTGCTTACTGGCAAAAAACACTCCGAGATCTGTTTGCCATGCTCAGACAGCTGGGAACTCCCACATTTTTCTGTACATTCAGTGCAGCAGAGATGAGATGGCCAGAGGTAATCAAAGCAATTAAAGCACAGCAAGGTCAAAGTGTGGACTTCTCAGCTTTAGACTGGTCACAGAAGTGTGAGATACTACGTAGCAATCCAGTTACTGCCATGAGAATGTTTGAGAAACGTGTAGAAGGGCTCATGAACCTGATTCTGTCTCCTGCACAGCCCATTGGTGAGGTGGTTGACTATTTTTACCGTGTAGAATTTCAACAGCGAGGTTCTCCACACATTCACTGTCTGTTTTGGGTGAAAGATGCACCAGAATTTGAAGATGACCCAGATCAAGTTGTATGTGATTTCATTGACAAATACATATCATGCAAGTTGCCAGACACAAACACAAACCGAGAGCTGAACACAATAGTAACAGAAGTACAGACACACAGCCGAAATCACTCTAAATCATGCAAAAAGAATAACAAGTACTGCAGGTTTGGATTTCCTAAACCACCTATGCCAACAACAATGATTACACGCCCCAGACCACCACCCCTTGACACAGACTCTGATGAGGAAAATACAGAAATAGATGAACAAGCACAGGCTAAAGTAAATCTACAGACTGTGTGGGATCTGTTGAATGACAAAAATCAACAATTTGAAAGCATCACAGAACTGCTTGAAAAGGTCAATATGTCTTACCAGGACTACAAGAGAAGTGTTGAGTCTCTTTCTACATCCAGTCAGATCATAATGGAACGAGCACCAAAAGACTGCTGGGTAAATGGCTACAATCCTCTGCTGTTAAGAGCCTGGAATGCCAACATGGACATACAATTCATACTGAATCCATATACCTGTATAATGTATATACTGTCATACATTTCAAAAGCTGAACATGAAATGAGCGATTATCTAAAGCGAGTCATGAGAGATTCATGTGACAGCTCATCTGAAAGGGAAACGATGAAACAGATCATGCATGCCTATGCCAAAAACAGAGAGGTCAGTGCCCAGGAAGCAGTCGCACGCACTTGCAGTTTAAAACTCAAATCATCATCCCGTGCCGTCATTTTCATACCGACAGACGACAATGCTGTGCGCATGAGCCTACCTATGAAGTACTTGGACAACAAAGATCCTGATGATGAGAACGTGTGGATGACAGGATTAATAGAAAAGTACATGGCCAGGCCAAAAACACCAGTGTTTGAGAATATGTGCATGGCAGAATTTGCAAGTGAATACCGAATTGTTTATACAGAACAGAAAAAGGGTAAAAATGTCTTCCCTTTGCAAAACAACATGGGGCACATAAAGAAGCGCACCAGAGGTAAACCTGCTGTCATTCGCTTTGCTCGTTTCTCACCACAAAAAGATCCTGAGAAATACTGTGGAACGCTGCTGAAACTCTACCTGCCCCACCGCAGAATCACACAGCTTACGTCTGCTCAGTTCCACAATTATGAGTCCTTCTACATTTATGCCTTTGTAAAGCTGCCAGGTACAGATGCCCTTCAACGTGTTTTTTCCATTGTACATGAAAACAAAGAAAAGTATGAAAAGCACAGTGAAGCTATTGAACAAGCAATCGAGGACTTTGAACAGAACGGTCCCATTGAAGATGCCTGGACTACTTTGGCTCCAGCAAATGAACTGATTCGTTTGGAATGCATTTTAGAGCAAGAGCCAGAAAATCACAATGATGTAAAGGAACAAGATGACGTTCCAGATTACGTTGCATCTAGATCTGAGAACACCACTGCAATGCCTATAATGGAAGGACCACAGATGAGCCATGCAGAAATAAAAAAAATGTACCAGAGCTTGAATGAGACACAGGCAGCTGTGTTCTACACTGTGCGTGACTGGTGCAAAAGAAAAGTCCTTAATGAAAACCCAGAGCAGTTTCTTTATTACATCGCAGGAACAGCAGGAACAGGAAAGAGCCACCTTATTAAATCTGTGTATGTAGAGGCTACAAAAATACTACAGAAACTTCCATGTGTACGTGAGGAAACCGACATTTCAAAACCTACAGTGCTGTTGTCAGCTTTTACTGGTTGTGCTAGTCATAACATTAATGGAAAAACGCTACACTCACTTTTTAAACTCCCACGAAGCTTGAAGCCTCCATATCAAGGACTTGGGAACAATCTGGATGAAATCAGGGCAAACTTGTCAAATGTGCAAATTATAATCATAGACGAAATATCAATGGTGTCAAAGCCTTTATTTGCTTACATTAATTGGAGACTCCAGCAGATTAGAGGGAACAACAAACCCTTTGGCAACGTTTCTATCATGGCTGTTGGTGACTTCCAGCAATTACCACCGCTTGGAAAGGCAAAGCCCCTGTGTGTGTATGAGGACCATGTGCTGGACTTTTGGAAAGATCATTTTAAGATGGTGATACTGACAGAAATCATGCGTCAGAAAGATGACCTTGCATATGCTGAGCTTCTTAACAGACTCAGAGTAAAACGGAAACACGACACACTGTCCGCTGCTGACCGATCTATGCTAGAACAGGTAATTAAATCCCCTGAGGACTGCCCCTATGATGCATTACACATATTTGCTACTAATAAAGAGGTTGATGATTATAATTCAGCTGCCATATCATCACGCTTTCAAAATATTACTAATATAGATGCAGAGGATTATAAAAAAGACCCACGAACAGGCCAGATGCAGAAACAAGGTGTCCCTTTCAAAGGAGAAAAAGGTGATCTTGTTGACACACTACAGCTGGCAACTGATGCACGAGTAATGCTTACCAGAAATATTGATGTGGAAGATGGACTGGTCAATGGTTCATTTGGCAAAGTGGTAAAAATAGTCACTCACATTCGTAAAGATGTTCCAGTTGTGCATATGATTGGTCTTAAGCTGGATAATGTTGATGCAGGACAGAAACACCGCAACAAAGTGCCTGGAGGTGATGATAATGTAGTTTACATTGAGAGAGTAGAGGAAAATCTGAAGAAAAAGGAACTGTTCGACGGCAATTTCCTTTAAAGTTGGCCTTTGCATGCACCACTCATAAAGTGCAAGGAATGACAACTCTGTGTGCTGTTGTATCACTAAAGAAGATTTTTGAACCAGGTATGGCATATGTTGCACTCAGCAGAACCACATCACTCAGTGGACTACACATCACTGACTTTGATGAAAGGAAGATTTACTGTGACACTGAAATCAGTGCCTCATTGGAGAATATGCCCAAACTTGATTTAAGTGCTATTCAGCCACTTTTGCACTTAGTAAAAGAACCTCATTTGAACTCTGGTCTTAAAATTGTACATCATAACACAGAAGGCCTTCAAACTCATATTGAGGATGTCAAAAGCCATCATGAGCTCCTCTTATCTGATGTTTTGTGTCTTACTGAGACGCATATGACTGGTTCTGTTTTTCCTGATTCTCTGCAGTTGAATGGCTACAAAATATACAAGCGGAACAGACATGCGGCCTACACCAACTACACACATCTGTCCAACAGGAGTGGTGGTGGAGTTGCCATGTATGTGAAAGATAATGTCAAAGCTCATGCTATTCAGTATATACAGAATGTAACTGATCTGGAGTTTGTGGTTTTAAAGGTAGAGGCCCCAAAACAAGCTCTTATTGCAGTTATTTACAGACCACCAGACTACAGGTTGACAGAGTTCTTACCAAACCTAGATGCCCTTTTGACCTCAATCGACATCATGGACTACAGACCTGTTGTGGTGTGTGGCGACTTTAATGAAGATCAGCTGTCAGTTGCAAATAAACCCATTTTTAATTTGTTTCAGTCAAAAGGATACACACAGCTGATAACCAGTGCAACAACAGAGAAGACTACACTTCTGGACCCTGTGTTTATTTCTAACCCTCACACTAGTGTTGCAGCAGGACTTCTCAACACATACTACAGCTACCATAATCCTGTTTATTGTGTTTTGTAAGATAGGAAAATCAGTACGTCACACAGCCCAGTTTCCAGAATAACATTGACCAGCAACCTCAACCCTGAAGATGGAGATCCACATCACCTGATTACTGACTCAGTTTGTTGCAATAAATTGCCAAGCTCTCGATTTTGTGCTACTGAACAGTTTTGTTTATAACTTTTGTCTACAGTTAACTTATCTAGTATTGTACCTTTGTAGAGTTTGCCCCTTTGGATTTTGTCTGCTCTCCTGTGTGCTTTTCTGGGATTTTGACACTGTGCCTGTTTTTGCATACTTGTTTCTCCATGTTACATTATGATTTATTTGTTACAGAATGCAGCCTCCTCAAAAGATGCTCTATTCCAGTGGATTCCCGTAGCGGAGACAGTAGTCACATAGATGTCAGCGTATGTTTAATTGTCCTTTGTTCAGTGTCCATATATGACATTAATATATGTGTTGTCCTTTATTCCGTGTCCATTTATGCAGAGCTGGCCCTAGGCATACTCAAATTGTGCAGCCACTTGAAGCCCCCTTGCCAACAGGGGGCTCCCAAGAGCACCAAGATGATGTAGCATTTGGTGTTGAGGTGGTGGTAGGGGGGGCCCAAAATGAAATTCTGCATAGGGCCCCATGTAAGCTTGGACTGGCCCTGCATAAATGACATCAATGTATGTGTTTAATTGTCCTTTGTTTAGTGTCCATATATGGCATTAATATATGTGTTTAATTGTCCTTTGTTCAGTGTCCATATATGCAGAGCTGGCCCAAGGCATACTCAAATTACGTGGCCATGTAGAGGGCTGGCCCTGCATAAATGACATCAATGTATGTGCTTAATTGCCCTTTGTTTTGTGTCAATATATGACAAAAATAGATGTGTTTAATTGTCCTTTGTTTTGTGTCCATATATGACATCAATGTATGTGTTTCATTGTTCTTTATTTTGTGTCCATATATGACATCAATAGATGTGTTTAATTGGGTTTTGTTTTGTATCCTTATATGACATCAATAGATGTGTTTAATTGCCTTTTGTTTTATGTTCATACGTCTTTCAGGAGATGGGCATTACGCATCAGTTAGTTCATTACCTGAGGGTGGTTAAAGCCTTATGTATGCCTTTAAATCAACTCCTCCTTGTGTTATGACTGCTGTTGGTCATTTTTTATTTATGTTACATTTGTGTTCATTTCTTCACTCAGTTCAGTTTCAGTTCAGCTACCAGGAAGGGGGTAGGCATGGTGAGCATGGTTGTCCAATGGTTGGCTTGGTCAGTGCGCAGGCCTGTACAGTTTGTCCTGTCACTTTGTGTGCACTGTGTGCATGTGTGTCTGTGTGCTAGCACAGGACCTGGCAAGACCTGTCGAAACAGAGAGGGCTGTTTTCTGCACTACCACAGTGATACCACAGACTTATGCCCACCCAACAGAGCCCTGACAGTGGCACATATTCTCTGGTCAAGCACTCAATCAATGGGACCCAAGGGAAGGTTCCATAAGGACTCTGGTGCGCGGCCCCAGCAGTGCATACTGGGATTACAGACAATGTGTGTAAACAGGCCATGTTGGTGGGAGACAGATACAGAGACAGAGACCGAGAGGAGCCCCAATCTTCAACACATATTGCCTATGACCTCTGCTGGACTATTGACACTGTTGTTGACCATGACAACTAAAAACAAAAAAACAAACAAAAAAACTATGGAAGAACAGTGAGGACTGCCTTCTCTACTACCACAGTGAGGTGGAGGGTTATGCCCACCCAGCAGAGCCCTGACAGTGGCAGAGATTCTCTGGTCAAGCACTCAAGCAATGGGACCAAAGGGAAGGTTCCAGAAGGACTCACTGGGATTACAGACAATGTGTCTAAACAGGCCGTGTTGGTGGGAGACAGATGCATACATGCACACAGTGCACACAAAGTGACAGGACAAACTGTACAGGCCTGTGCACTCACCAGGCCAACCATTGGACAAGCATGTGGATATTAGGATACCGTCTATAACCCCTGCTGGACTATTGACCTACCATGCTGTCTACCATGACAAATTTTCCAAAAAAAAAATTGTCGTTGTTTGCTTGATTTCATTGTTTGGTTGATTCATTATTTTTACTTATTTTGTAATGTCAACCGTTCTGGTTCATAAAGAAGCTACACATCAATATTCTGTGTGTATGTTAAAAGATGCTTAAGGCTGTTGATGCATAAAAACTGCTAGATGATGTTAAGTGCTGTGAAATGTAAACCTGAAATCATTACATATGGTTAAATTAATGAGCTAAAAAGCATAAAAGCCTGTTTGGTTGTTTTATGGTTGATAACCCACTAAATTATGTTATATGCTGATTGAACATTAAAACTGTTAAATGATGTTAACTGCTGTTGAAATATTACATATAAACTTAATGCTGAAGTCAGGTAAAAATGAATAAAAGGCTGTTTGGATGTTTAATGATTGATAACCTGCTAATTACTATGATTACTATTACAATAATCACGATCAATGCTGTTTAAATGTTAACACTATTTAAATGTTAACACTATGTTGAAATGTTAAATGTAAACTTAAAATGATGCTGAAGTCAAGTGAAAATTAATAAAAGGCTGTTTGGATGTTTAATGATTGATAACCTCATTATTACTATGATAACTAAAAAAACCTATTATTTGTTGTTGAGGGGGTATTTATCTGTGGTGGGGTAATTACTGTTATGGGGCTATTGCTATTGGGGTAGTTAATGCTGATGTATTTGATATTGTTGAAGGCTATTAGTTTAATGGGGTTGATGCGGTTAATAGGTAATATAGCTGTTTGGGGCAATTACTGCTGAGGGGTAATTGGCTGTGGGGTAGTTGATATTGAGTGGTTATTGACCTGTTGGGGTTATTGTTGTTGATGGGTATTAATATTACTGTGTAGTTCCTGTCAAAAGCTTGTTTAGATGTGGAATGTTTTGTTGAGGGGGTATTTACCTGTGGTGGGGTAATTACTGCTGAGGGGTAATTGGGTGTGGGGTAGTTGATATTGAGGGGTTATTGACCTGTTGGGGTTATTGTTGTTGATCGGTATTAAGTTTACTGTGTAGTTCCTGTGAAAAGCTTGTATAGATGTGGAATGTTTTGTTGAGGGGGTATTTACCTGTGGTGGGGCAATTACTGTTGAGGGGCAATTAGTTGTGGGGTAGTTGACATTGAGGGGTTATTGACCTGTTGGGGTTATTGTTGTTGATCGGTATTAAGTTTACTGTGTAGTTCCTGTGAAAAGCTTTTGTAGATGTGGAATGTTTTGTTGAGGGGGTATTTACCTGTGGTGGGGCAATTACTGTTGAGGGGTAATTGGCTGTGGGGTAGTTGACATTGAGGGGTTATTGACCTGTTGGGGTTATTGTTGTTGATAGCTTTAAAGATTTCTGTGTAGTTCCTGTTAAAAGCTTGTTTAGATGTTGTATTTGTTGTTGAGGGGCAATTACCTGTGGTGGGGCAATTACTGTTGAGGGGTTATTGCCATTGGGGTAGTTAATGCAGATGTATTTGATATTGTTGAAGGCTATTAGTTTAATGGTGTTGTTGCGGTTAATAGGTAATATAGCTGTTTGGGGTAATTACTGCTGAGGGGTAATTGGCTGTGGTGTAGTTGATATTGAGGGGTTATTGACCTGTTGGGGTTATTGTTGTTGATGGGTATTAAGATTACTGTATAGTTCCTGTTAAAAGCTTGTTTAGATGTGGAATGTTTTGTTGAGGGGGTATTTACCTGTGGTGGGGCAATTACTGTTGAGGGGCTATTGCCATTGGGGTACTCTACCTGCCCCATCTGCCCCGCTGCTCTACCTGCCCTGCTGCTCTACCTGCCCCATCTGCCCCTCTGCTCCATCTTCCCCATCTGTTCCTCTGCTCCATCTGTGTGTGTCTGTGTGGAGTGGGTATGAGAGAGATGCATGTGTGCGTACGTGTGTGAGGGGGAGGGGGAGACACATTCAACATAACTGACACCACTCTGAGTGGAGGATCCTCGTTTAATGTGATTTGCACCCTCCGAACAAACGGTCGTAGTTCGGGCTCTATTTAACGTATCGCTTAACCGAAGATATTGTATGAGAGAGGACCCCTGGCTGATTATTTTGGTGTAATTTGTGTGTTGTTTGACCCAATATTGTCTGATTTATGACAAGTTAAAAACAGGCAAATTGTTTAAAATCCCTTAACTGAAACACGGTCTCTGCCACTGTAGACGCCTTGTTTAATGTGATTTGCACCCTCCGAACAAACGGTCGTACTTCGGGCTCTATTTAACGTATCGCTTAACCGAAGATATTGTATGAGAGAGGACCCCTGGCTGATCATTTTGGTGTAATTTATGTGTTGTTTGACCCAATATTGTCTGATTTATGACAAGTTAAACACAGAGGCAAATTGTGAAAAAGACAGTTCTGATTTTGAGAAATTAACATGGGAGTTAATGGAGCAGTTTTCTGTGTCTAGTGCCAAACAAATGCTCATAACTCTAAAAGTAATTGATCAAATGATTAGATATTTTGGCGTGCCAGAAAGGACAAATTTCTCTCTCATTTAAAATTTAAATGGAGCTTCTAGATAAAAGTGGAAGGAATTTACAGCTGTTTATCCAGGAGATTTTTGATGATTTTTCATGACAGCACACTAACTGGGGACATTTCTGAACATTCCGCCATTCATTCTCTATGGGAAAAAGTCAACTTTGAGGACTTGTCCTGAGGACACCGTATGTCCGACATGTCCCAAAAGCACAAGCACACTTCTTCCATATGAGATCTGTGAACCTGCCAATTTTCAAGGCTCTAGCTCAAAAACTGCGACCTGTGAAAGTTACCGAAAACTCGAATAGAATAATAATAATAAGAAGAATAGAGAGAACAGTATGTTGGCTGCTTTGCAAGCCAACATAAAAACTAGATAGGCAAAGTTTGTGAACAAACTTTATGTTGGCTTGCAAAGCAGTCGAAACGCTGTTTTGAATGTTGATGGCCTAATGTTAAAGGTTGTTTTAATGTTATCATTGTTAGATTATGTTGCGGTTAAGGAGTAGTTTAGGTGTTTGGGGTAATTACTGCTGAGGGGTAATTGGCTGTGGGGTAGTTGACATTGAGGGGTTATTGACCTGTTGGGGTTATTGTTGTTGATGGCTATTAAGATTACTGTGTAGCTCCTGTTAAAAGCTTGTTTAGATGTGGAATTTTATGTTGAGGGGGTATTTACCTGTGGTGGGGCAATTACTGTTGAGGGGTAATTGGGTGTGGGGTAGTTGACATTGAGGGGTTATTGACCTGTTGGGGTTATTGTTGTTGATAGCTTTAAAGATTTCTGTGTAGTTCCTGTTAAAAGCTTGTTTAGATGTTGTATTTGTTGTTGAGGGGCAATTACCTGTGGTGGGGCAATTACTGTTGAGGGGCTATTGCCATTGGGGTAGTTAATGCAGATGTATTTGATATTGTTGAAGGCTATTCATTTAATGGTGTTGTTGCGGTTAATAGGTAATATAGCTTTTTGGGGCAATTACTGCTGAGGGGTAATTGGCTGTGGGGTAGTTGATATTGAGGGGTTATTGACCTGTTGGGGTTATTGTTGTTGATGGGTATAAAGATTACTGTGTAGTTCCTGTTAAAAGCTTGTTTAGATGTGGAATGTTTTGTTGAGGGGGTATTTACCTGTGGTGGGGCAATTACTGTTGAGGGGTAACTGGTTGTGGGTTAGTTAAAATTGAGTGGTTGTTCAGTTATACAGTTAATACTGCTGCAGGGACTGAGGGAGAGAAGAGGTTCCGTGCGTGTGTGCTCCATCTGCTCTATCTGCCCCATCTGCCCCTCTGATCCATCTGCCCTTCTGCCCCATCTGCTTTATCTGCCCCATCTGCCCGTCTGCTCCATCTGCCCCGCTGCTCTACCTGCCCTGCTGCTCTACCTGCCCCATCTTCCCCTCTGCTCCATCTTCCCCATCTGTTCCTCTGCTCCATCTGTGTGTGTCTGTGTGGAGTGGGTATGAGAGAGATGCATGTGCGCGTGCGTGTGTGGGGGGAGGGGGAGACACATTCAACATAACTGACACCACTTTGAGTGGAGGAGCCTCGTTTAATGTGATTTGCACCCTCCAAACAAACGGTCGTAGTTCTGGCCCTATTTAACTTATCGCTTAACCGAAGACATTGTATGAGAGAGGACCCCTGGCTGATCATTTTGGTGTAATTTGTGTGTTGTTTGACCCAATATTGTCTGATTTATGACAAGTTAAAAACAGGCAAATTGTGAAAAATCCCTTAACTGAAACACGGTCTCTGCCACTGTAGACGCCTTGTTTAATGTGATTTGCACCCTCCGAACAAACGGTCGTACTTCGGGCTCTATTTAACGTATCGCTTAACCGAAGATATTGTGTGAGAGAGGACCCTTGGCTGATCATTTTCGTGTAATTTATGTGTTGTTTGACCCAATATTGTCTGATTTATGACAAGTTAAACACAGAGGCAAATTGTGAAAAATCCCTTAACTGAAACACGGTCTCTGCCACTCTAGAAGCCTCGTTTAATGTGATTTGCACCCTCCGAACAAACGGTCGTACTTCGGGCTGTATTTAACGGATCGCTTAACCGAAGATATTGTATGAGAGAGGACCCTTCGCTGATCATTTTGGTGTAATTTATGTGATGTTTGACCTAATATTGTCTGATTTATGACAAGTTAAACACAGAGGCAAATTGTGAAAAAGACAGTTCTGATTTTGAGAAATTAACATGGGAGTTAATGGGGCAGTTTTCTGTGTCTAGTGCCAAACAAATGCTCATAACTCTAAAAGTAATTGATAAAATTATTAGATATTTTGGCGTGCCAGAAAGGACAAATATCTCTCTCATTTAAAATTTAAATGGAGCTTCTAGATGAAAGTGGAAGGAATTTACAGCTGTTTATCCAGGAGATTTTTCATGACAGCACACTAACTGGGGACATTTCTGAACATTCCGCCATTCATTCTCTATGGGAAAAAGTCAACTTTGAGGACTTGTCCTGAGGACACCGTATGTCCGACATGTCCCAAAAGCACAAGCACACTTCTTCCATATGGGATCTGTGATCCTGCCAATTTTCAAGGTTCTAGCTCAAAAACTGCGACCTGTGAAAGTTACCGAAAAGTGGAATAGAATAATAATAATAAGAAAACTAGAAAGTAAAGTTTGTGAACAAACTTTAAGTTGGCTTGACAAAGCTTGTTGTAACAGCATGAAGACAATGTTAAGTATGTTAAATGATAATAGTTGGTCCCAGAAAAGCATAGTAGTTCAATAAGGACAGCAAATTTAGTTGATTTATCTTAACACCTGAAACAGTTAAAAAAATCAATGGTTTCCTATGGGAGGATGGAGGGATGAAAACGAATGAATAGAAGAAAAAATTGTTTAAAACCATGTAAGACCATATTTAGTATATTTACAGTGGAGTGAGTACAGCAGTTTTAGTTGTTCTATCTATACATCTGGTTGAGTTATAAAACCAATTGAATCATATGGGAGGATGGAGGGATGAATGAAATGATAGAAAGGGAGTATAGACAAATTGCATCAATATGATATTCAGTGTAGTGTTAGGGATCAGCTACTGAGTCATGTCACAAGGTTTGATCACTGTATCTTGAAAATTAAGGGATTTATGAAATCAATGGATTCTTATGGGAGGATGGAGGGATGAATGAAATGATAGAAAGGGAGGATAGCCAATTGGCATCAATATGTTATTCAGTGCAGTGTTAGGGATCAGCTACTGAGTCATGTCACAAGGTTTGATCACTGTATCTTGAAAATTAAGGATTT
This sequence comes from Brachyhypopomus gauderio, assembly GCF_052324685.1. Taxonomy (NCBI): domain Eukaryota; kingdom Metazoa; phylum Chordata; class Actinopteri; order Gymnotiformes; family Hypopomidae; genus Brachyhypopomus; species Brachyhypopomus gauderio. The sequence goes on from NC_135212.1 coordinate 668,880, forward strand.
GATTAAATCAATGGTTATCTATGAGAGGATGGAGGGATGAATGAAATGATAGAATGGGAGGATAGACAAATGGCATCAATATGCTATTCAGTGTAGTGCTAGGGATCAGCTACTGAGTCATGTCACCAAGTTTGATCACTGTATCTTGAAAATTAAGGATTTGAATAAATCAATGGTTTCCAATGGGAGGATGGAGGGATGAATGAAATGATAGAATGGGAGGATAGACAAATGGCATCAATATGATATTCAGGGCAGTGTTAGGGATCAGCTACTGAGTCATTTCACCAAATTTGATCACTGTATCTTGAAAATTAAGGATTTGATTAAATCATAGGTTTCCAATGGGAGGATGGAGGGATGAATGAAATGATAGAATGGGAGGATAGACAAATGGCATCAATATGCTATTCAGTGCGGTGCTAGGGATCAGCTACTGAGTCATGTCACAAGGTTTGATCACTGTATCTTGAAAATTAAGGATTTGATTAAATCAATGGTTTTCAATGGGAGGATGGAGGGATGAATGAAATGATAGAATGGGAGGATAGACAAATGGCATCAATATGCTATTCAGTGCGGTGCTAGGGATCAGCTACTGAGTCATTTCACCAAGTTTGATCACTGTATCTTGAAAATTAAGGATTTGATTAAATCAATGGTTTCCAATGGGAGGATGGAGGGATGAATGAAATGATAGAATGGGAGGATAGACAAATGGCATCAATAAGATATTCAGTGCGGTGCTAGGGATCAGCTACTGAGTCATGTCACAAGGTTTGATCACTGTATCTTGAAAATTAAGGATTTGATTAAATCAATGGTTTCCAATGGGAGGATGGAGGGATAAATGAAATGATAGAATGGGAGGATAGACAAATGGCATCAATATGATATTCAGGGCAGTGTTAGGGATCAGCTACTGAGTCATGTCACAAGGTTTGATCACTGTATCTTGAAAATTAAGGATTTGATTAAATCAATGGTTTCCAATGGGAGGATGGAGGGATGAATGAAATGATAGAATGGGAGGATAGACAAATGGCATCAATATGATATTCAGGGCAGTGTTAGGGATCAGCTACTGAGTCATGTCACAAGGTTTGATCACTGTATCTTGAAAATTAAGGATTTAATTAAATCAATGGTTTCCAATGGGAGGATGGAGGGATGAATGAAATGATAAAATGGGAGGATAGACAAATGGCATCAATATGATATTCAGGGCAGTGTTAGGGATCAGCTACTGAGTCATGTCACAAGGTTTGATCACTGTATCTTGAAAATTAAGGATTTGATTAAATCAATGGTTTCCAATGGGAGGATGGAGGGATGAATGAAATGATAGAATGGGAGGATAGACAAATGGCATCAATATGCTATTCAGTGCGGTGCTAGGGATCAGCTACTGAGTCATGTCACAAGGTTTGATCACTGTATCTTGAAAATTAAGGATTTGATTAAATCAATGGTTGTCTATGAGAGGATGGAGGGATGAATGAAGTGATAGAATGGGAGGATAGACAAATGGCATCAATATGCTATTCAGTGCGGTGCTAGGGATCAGCTACTGAGTCATGTCACAAGGTTTGATCACTGTATCTTGAAAATTAAGGATTTGATTAAATCAATGGTTTCCAATGGGAGGATGGAGGGATGAAAGGATGAAAAAGAATGAATAGAAGAAAAGAAAAAACTGTTTTAGACCATATAAGACCATATAACACCATGTTTAGCATATATACAATTGAATTGGAATAGCATTTTTAGTTGTTCTATCTAAACAGCTGATTGAGTTATATTAGTTGTTTCCAATGGGAGGATGGAGGGATGAAGGAATGAAAAAAGAATGAATAGAAGAAAATAAAAAGCTGTTTTAGACCATATAACAGCATATTTATCATATTAACAGTTGAATCAGTACAGCAGATTTAGTTGTTCTATCTATACATCTGATTCAGTTTTATCAGTGGTTTTCAATGGGAGGATGGAGGGATGAAGGAATGAAAAAAGAATGAATAGAAGAAAATAAAAAGCTGTTTTAGACCATATAAGACCATATAACACTATGTTTATCATATATAAGATTGAATTGGAATAGCATGTTTAGTTGATCTATCTAAACAGCTGATTGAGTTATATTAGTTGTTTCCAATGGGAGGATGGAGGGATGAAGGAATGAAAAAAGAATGAATAGAAGAAAATAAAAAGCTGTTTTAGACCATATAAGACCATATACCACCATGTGTAGCATATATACAGCTTAGTCAGTACAGCAGATATAGTTGTACTATCTATACAGCTGATGTAGTTATAAAATCAATGTATTTCTATGGGAGAATGGAGGGATGAAAAAAGGATGAATACAAAATGAGTGGTAAAAAATAGTTTTATCTTTACTGATATCAGACCAGATGTACTATATCTAGTGATTTTGGTGGTAATAGCATGTAAAACATACGAGCTACAAGGCCGTGAAAAATGAATGGAAGTGAATGGGTGAAAAAGAAGGGATGAAAAAGAAGGGATAAAAGAGTGATAGAGTTGTGAAAAGTTGTTGTTTTCGTTCTTTCCATCACTGGACCATGTATATCGAGTTTGGTGGATTTATCTTGAAATCTGACAAAATGAGAGCAGTTTGAAAATTGGCCCCATGCAAGTCTATGGGAAAAATGGCTCGGTTGGAGGCATAAAAAGGGTGGAGGCAGGTGGTGTATCTTTCTATAAAGCACAAGCACACTATTCTGATATAGGGCGGAGGTTCCTACAAAGTTTGGTGGTTCTATCTTAAAAGCTGTGGACGAAATAGCGTGTCAAATTTTTACGAGTCGGAATAATAATAATAACTAGAAAGTAAAGTTTGTGAACAAACTTTAAGTTGGCTTGACAAAGCTTGTTGTAACAGCATGAAGACAATGTTAAGTATGTTAAATGATAATAGTTGTTCCCAGAAAAGCATAGTAGTTCAATAAGGACAGCAAATATAGTTGTTTTAACAGCTGAAACAGTTAAAAAATCAATGGTTTCCTATGGGAGGATGGATGGATGAAAACGAATGAATAGAAGAAAAAACTGTTTAAAACCATGTAAGACAATATTTAGTATATTTACAGTTGAGTGAGTACAGCAGTTTTAGTTGTTCTATCTATACATCTGATGGAGTTATAAAACCAATTGAATCATATGGGAGGATGGAGGGATGAATGAAATGATAGAATGGGAGGATAGACAAATGTCATCAATATGATATTCAGTGCGGTGCTGAGGATCAGCTACTGAGTCATGTCACAAGGTTTGATCACTGTATCTTGAAAATTAAGGATTTGATTAAATCCATGGTTTCCAATGGGAGGATGGAGGGATGAATGAAATGATAGAATGGGAGGATAAACAAATGGCATCAATATGATATTCAGTGCGGTGCTAGGGATCAGCTACTGAGTCATGTCACAAGGTTTGATCACTGTATCTTGAAAATTAAGGCAGTTAGAAAATCACTGGTTCTCAATGGGAGGATGGAGGGATGAATGAAATGATAGAAATGGCAGATAGACAAATGGCATCGATATGAAATGCAGCTCAGTGGTAGGTATTAGCTATTGAGTCATTTCACCAAGTTTGATCACTGTATCTTGAAAATTAAGGCAGTTAGTAAATCAATGGGTTACTATGAGAGTATGGAGGGATGAATGAAATGATAGAAAGGGAGGATAGACAAATTGCATCAATATGATATTCAGTGTAGTGCTAGGGATCAGCTACTGAGTCATTTCACCAAGTTTGATCACTGTATCTTGAAAATTAAGGCAGTTAGAAAATCACTGGTTCTCAATGGGAGGATGGAGGGATGAATGAAATGATAGAAATGGCAGATAGACAAATGGCATCGATATGAAATGCAGCTCAGTGGTAGGTATTAGCTATTGAGTCATTTCACCAAGTTTGATCACTGTATCTTGAGAATTAAGGATTTGATTAAATCAATGGTTTCCAATGGGATGATGGAGGGATGAATGAAATGATAGAATGGGAGGATAGACAAATAACATCAATATGATATTCAGGGCAGTGTTAGGGATCAGCTACTGAGTCATGTCACCAAGTTTGATCACTGTATCTTGAAAATTAAGGATTTGATTAAATCAATGGTTGCCAATGGGAGGATGGGGGGATGAATGAAATGATAGAATGGGAGGATAGACAATTGGCATCAATATGATATTCAGTGCGGTGCTAGGGATCAGCTACTGAGTCATGTCACAAGGTTTGATCACTGTATCATGAAAATTAAGGTAGTTATGAAACCAATGTAATCCTATTGGAGGATGGAGGGATGAAGGGATGAAAAAAGAATGAAAAGAAGAATATAAAAAGTTGTTTTATACCATATCAGACCATATGACACCATGTTTAGCATGTATACAGTTGAATTGTGATAGCATTTTTAGTTGTTCATCTATACATCTGATTGAGTTATATCAGTGGTTTTCAATGGGACGATGGAGGGATGAAGTGATGAAAAAAGAAAGAATAGAAGAAAATAAAAGGCTGTTTTAGACCATATAACAGCATATTTATCATATTAACTGTTGAATCAGTACAGCAGATTTAGTTGTTCTACTTATACATCTGATTCAGTTATATCAGTGGTTTTCAATGGGAGGATGGAGGGATGAAGGGATGATAAAATAATGAATAGAAGAAAATAAAAAGCTGTTTTAGACCATATAAGACCATGTAACATCATGTTTAGCATATATACAGCTGAGTCAGTACAGCAGATTTAGTTGTACTATCTATACAGCTGATGTAGTTGTAAAATCAATGTATTCCTATGAGAAGATGGAGGGATGAAAAAAGGATGAATAAAAAATGAGTGGTGAAAAATAATTGTATCTTTATTGATATCAGACCAGATGTACTATATCCAGTGATTTTGGTGGTAACAGCATATAAAACATACGAGCTAGAAGGCAGTGAAAAATGAATGGAAGTGAATGGGTGAAAAAGAAGGGATGAAAAAGAAGGGATAAAAGAGTGATACAGTTGTGAAAAGTTGTTGTTTTCGTTCTTTCCATCACTGGACCATGTATATCAAGTTTGGTGGATTTATCTTGAAATCTGACAAAATGAGAGCAGTTTGAAAATTGGCCCATTGAAAGTCTATGGGAAAAATGGCTCAGAAGGAGGTATAGAAAGGAGGGATGCAGGTGGTTTATCTTTCTAAAAAGCAGTAGCACCTCTTTCGGGTATGGGGCGGAGGTTCCTACAAAGTTTGGTGGTTCTATCTTAAAAGCTGTAGACGAAATAGCGTTTGGAAATTTTGGCGGAAGAATAATAATAATAAGAAGAATAAGAAGAACAGTAAGTTGGCTTTGTCAAGCCAACTTAATAATAATAACTAGAAAGGCAAAGTTCGTGAACAAACTTTATGTTGGCTTGACAAAGCAGCTAAAAAGGCTGTTTTGAATGTTGATGACCTAATGTTAAAGGTTGTTTTAATGTTATTAATGTTAAAATGATGTTAAAGGTTGTTTAAATGTTGATAACCTGCTAAATAATGTTAAAGGTTGTTTAAATGTTGATAACCTGCTAAATAATGTTAAATGTTGTTTTAATGTTGACATCTTGCTAAATGATGATGAAGGCTGTTTAAATGTTGATAACCTGCTAAATGATGTTAAAGGTTGTTTTAATGTTGATAACTTGCTAAAGAATGTTGAAGGTTGTTTAAATGTTGATAAACCTGTTAAATAATGTTAAAGGTTGTTTAAATGTTATCACTGCTGCCCATCTGCCCCTCTGCTCCATCTGCCCCTCTGCCCCATCAGCCCCTCTGCCCCTTCACCCCTCTGCTCCATCTGCCCCTCTGCTCTATCTGCCCCCTCTGCTCCATCTGCCCCTTCGCCCCTCTGCCCCAGCTGCCCCTCTGCTCCATCTGCACCTCTGCTCCATCTGCCCCTTCGCCCCTCTGCCCCATCTGCCCCTCTGCTCCATCTGCCCCTTCGCCCCTCTGCTCCATCTCCCCCTCGGCTCCTTCTGCCCCTCTGCTCCATCTGCCCCTTTGCCCCATCAGCCCCTCTGCTCCATCTGCCCCTCTGCTCCATCTGCCCCTCTGCTCCATCTGCTCCATCTCCCCCTCTGCTCCATCTGCTCTATCTGCCCCATTTGCCCCTCACCCTCATCTGCCCCTCTGCTCCATCTGCCCCCTCTGCTCCATCTGCCCCCTCTACTCCATCTGCCCCCTCTACTCCATCTGCCCCCTCTACTCCATCTGCCCCATCTGCATGTATGTATGTGTGTGTGTCTGTTGTGTATATGTGTTTGACTGTGTGGAGTGGGTATGAGAGAGATGCAGGTGTGTGCGCGTGCGTGTGGGGGAGGGGGAGAGACATTCAAAAATAACTGCCACTCTGTGTGGGGAAGCCTTGTTTTATGTGATTTGCACCCTCCGAACAAACGGTCGTAGTTCGGGACCCATTTAACTTATCGCTTCACCGAAGAGATTGTGTGAGAGAGGACCCCTTGCTGATGATTTTGATATATTTTGGTGTGGTTTGACCCTAAAATGACTGATTTATGGCAAGTTAAAAACACACAAAAATCTCAACAAAGCTGATTCTGATTCTCATACATTTATATGGGGGCCAATGGGGCAGTTTTCTGTGTCTGGTGCCAAACAAATGCTCATAACTCTAAAACTAATTCATCAAATGATTAGATATCTCGGCGTGCCAGAGAGGACAAGTTTCTCTCCCATTTAAAATTTAAATGGAGCTTCTAGGTGAACGTTTCAGGATTTTACAGCAGTTTATCCAGGAGATTTTTGATGATTTTTCATGACAGCACACTCTAACTGGGGACATTTCTGAACAGGCCGCCATTCACTCCCTATGGGGGTAATGTCCACTTTGAGGACTTGTCCTGAGGACACCGTATGTCCCACATGTCCCAAAAGCACAAGCACACTTCTTCCCAATGAGATCTGCGAACCTGCAAATTTTCAAGGTTCTAGCTCAAAAACTGTGACCTGTGAAAATGACCGAAAATCGGAATGGAAGAAGTACAATATAATACTAGAAAGGCAAAGTTCGTGGAACAAACTTTATGTTGGCTTGACAAAGCAGCTAAAAAGGCTGTTATGAATGTTGATGACCTAATGTTAAAGGTTGTTTTAATGTTATTAATGTTAAAATGATGTTAAAGGTTGTTTAAATGTTGATAACCTGCTAAATAATGTTAAAGGTTGTTTTAATGTTATCAATGTTAAATGATGTTAAAGGTTGTTTAAATGTTGACATCCTGCTAAATGATGTTGAAGGTTGTTTAAATGTTGATTATCTGCTAAATAATGTTAAAGGTTGTTTAAATGTTGATAAACCTGTTAAATAATGTTAAAGGTTGTTTAAATGTTATCACTGCTGCCCATCTGCCCCTCTGCTCCATCTGCTCCATCTGCCCCTTTGCCCGATCAGCCCCTCTGCCCCTTCACCCCTCTGCCCCGTCTGCCCCTCTGCTCTATCTGCCCCCTCTACTCCATCTGCCCCTTCGCCCCTCTGCCCCTCTGCTCCATCTGCCCCTTCGCCCCTCTGCCCCAGCTGCCCCTCTGCTCCATCTACCCCTCTGCTCCATCTGCTCCATTGACCTAATGTTAAAGGTTGTTGTTAAATGATGTTGAAGACTGTTTAAATGTTGATAATCTCCTAAATGATATTAAAGGTTGTTTAAATGTTGATAACTTGTTAAAGGATGTTAAAGGTTGTTTTAATGTTATCACTGTTAAATGATGTTGAAGGCTGTTTAAATGTTGATAACCTGCTAAATGATGTTAAAGGTTGTTTAAATGTTGACATCCTGCTAAATGATGTTGAAGGCAGTTTAAATGTTGAAAACCTGCTAAATGATGTTAAAGGTTGTTTAAATGTTGATAACCTGCTAAATAATGTTAAAGGTTGTTTTAATGTTATCAATGTTAAATGATGTTAAAGGTTGTTTAAATGTTCACATCCTGCTAAATGATGTTGAAGGCTGTGTGTGTCTGTGTGGAATGGGTATGAGGAACATGTATGTATGTGGACGTGCGTGTGTGGGGGGAGGAGGAGAGACATTCAAAATAACTGTCACTATCTCTGCTTGTTTAATGTGATTTGCACCCTCCGAACAAACGGTTGTAGTTCGGGACCTGTTTAACTTATCGTTTAACCGAAAATATCCTATGAGAGAGGACCCCTGGTGAATCATTTTGATGTAATTTGTGTGTTGTTTGACCCAATATTGTCTGATTTATGACAAGTTAAAAACAGAGGCAAATTGTGAAAAATCCCTTAACTGACACAGTGTCTCTGCCACTCTAGAATGTGATTTGCACCCTCCGAACAAACGGTTGTAGTTCGGGACCTGTTTAACTTATTGCTTAACTGAAGACATTGTATGAGAGAGGACCCCTGGCGGATCATTTTGATGTAATTTGTGTGTTGTTTGACCCAATATTGTCTGATTTATGACAAGTTAAATATAGAGGCAAATTGTGAAAATCCAATTCTGATGTTGAGAAATTAACATGGGAGTTAATGGGGCAGTTTTTTGTGTCTAATGCCAAACAAATGCTCATAACTCTAAAAGTAATTGATCAAATGATTAGATATCTTGGTTTAACAGAAAGGACAAGTTTCTCTCCCATTTAAAATTTAAATGGAGCTTCTAGATGAAAGTGGAAGGAATTTACAGCTGTTTATCCAGGAGATTTTTGATGATTTTTCATGACAGCACACTCTAACTGGGGACATTTCTGAACATTCCGCCATTCATTCCCTATGGGGAAAAGTCCACTTTGAGGACTTGTCCTGCGGACACCGTATGTCCAATATGTCCCAAAAGCACAAGCACACTTCTTCCAAATGAGATCTGCGAACATGCCAAATTTCAAGGTTCTAGCTTAAAAACTGTGACCTGTGAAAACGACCGAAAATCGAAATAGAATAATAATAATAATAAGAAGAATAGGGAGAACAGAATGTTGGCTTTGTCAAGCCAACATAATAATAATAAGAAGATTAAGAAGAACAGCAAGTTGGCTTTGTCAAGCCAACTTAACTAGATAGGCAAAGTTTGTGAACAAACTTTATGTTGGCTTGCAAAGCAGTCGAAACGCTGTTTTGAATGTTGATGGCCTAATGTTAAAGGTTGTTTTAATGTTATCATTGTTAGATTATGTTGCGGTTAAGGAGTAGTTTAGGTGTTTGGGGTAATTACTGCTGAGGGGTAATTGGCTGTGGGGTAGTTGACATTGAGGGGTTATTGACCTGTTGGGGTTATTGTTGTTGATGGCTATTAAGATTACTGTGTAGCTCCTGTTAAAAGCTTGTTTAGATGTGGAATGTTTTGTTGAGGGGGTATTTACCTGTGGTGGGGCAATAACTGTTGAGGGGTAATTGGGTGTGGGGTAGTTGACATTGAGGGGTTATTGACCTGTTGGGGTTATTGTTGTTGATAGCTTTAAAGATTTCTGTGTAGTTCCTGTTAAAAGCTTGTTTAGATGTTGTATTTGTTGTTGAGGGGCAATTACCTGTGGTGGGGCAATTACTGTTGAGGGGCTATTGCCATTGGGGTAGTTAATGCAGATGTATTTGATATTGTTGAAGGCTATTCATTTAATGGTGTTGTTGCGGTTAATAGGTAATATAGCTTTTTGGGGCAATTACTGCTGAGGGGTAATTGGCTGTGGGGTAGTTGATATTGAGGGGTTATTGACCTGTTGGGGTTATTGTTGTTGATGGGTATAAAGATTACTGTGTAGTTCCTGTTAAAAGCTTGTTTAGATGTGGAATGTTTTGTTGAGGGGTAACTGGTTGTGGGTTAGTTAAAATTGAGTGGTTGTTCAGTTATACAGTTAATACTGCTGCAGGGACTGAGGGAGAGAAGAGGTTCCATGCGTGTGTGCTCCATCTGCTCTATCTGCCCCATCTGCCCCTCTGATCCATCTGCTTTATCTGCCCGTTTGCTCCATCTGCCCCGCTGCTCTACCTGCCCTGCTGCTCTACCTGCCCCATCTGCCCCTCTGCTCCATCTTCCCCATCTGTTCCTCTGCTCCATCTGTGTGTGTCTGTGTGTAGTGGGTATGAGAGAGATGCATGTGTGTGTGCGTACGTGTGTGGGGGGAGGGGGAGACACATTCAACATAACTGACACCACTCTGAGTGGAGGAGCCTCGTTTAATGTGATTTGCACCCTCCGAACAAACGGTCGTACTTCGGGCTCTATTTAACGTATCGCTTAACCGAAGATATTGTATGAGAGAGGACCCCTGGCTGATCATTTTGGTGTAATTTGTGTATTGTTTGACCCAATATTTTCTGATTTATGACAAGTTAAACACCGTGGCAAATTGTGAAAAATCCCTTAACTGAAACACTGTCTCTTCCACTCTAGAAGCCTCGTTTAATGTGATTTGCACCCTCCGAACAAACGGTCGTAGTTCGGGCTCTATTTAACGTATCGCTTAACCGAAGATATTGTATGAGAGAGGACCCCTGGCTGATCATATTGGTGTAATTTGTGTGTTGTTTGACCCAATATTGTCTGATTTATGACAAGTTAAACACAGAGGCAAATTGTGAAAAAGACAGTTCTGATTTTGAGAAATTAACATGGGAGTTAATGGGGCAGTTTTCTGTGTCTAGTGCCAAACAAATGCTCATAACTCTAAAAGAAATTGATAAAATGATTAGATATTTTGGCGTGCCAGAAAGGACAAATATCTCTCTCATTTAAAATTTAAATGGAGCTTCTAGATGAAAGTGGAAGGAATTTACAGCTGTTTATCCAGGAGATTTTTCATGACAGCACACTAACTGGGGACATTTCTGAACATTCCGCCATTCATTCTCTATGGGAAAAAGTCAACTTTGAGGACTTGTCCTGAGGACACCGTATGTCCGACATGTCCCAAAAGCACAAGCACACTTCTTCCATATGAGATCTGTGAACCTGCCAATTTTCAAGGTTCTAGCTCAAAAACTGCGACCTGTGAAAGTTACCGAAAACTCGAATAGAATAATAATAAGAAGAAGAATAAGAAGAATAGCGAGAACAAGATGTTGGCTGCTTCGCAAGCCAACATAATAAAAAAAATAAGAAGAATAGGGAGAACAGTATGTTGGCTGCTTCGCAAGCCAACATAACTAGATAGGCAAAGTTTGTGAACAAACTTTATGTTGGCTTGCAAAGCAGCTGAAACGTTGTTTTGAATGTTGTTGACCTCCTAATGTTAAAGGTTGTTTTAATGTTGATATCCTGCTAAATGATGTTGAAGGCTGTTTAAATGTTGACAACCTGCTAAATGATGTTAAAGGTTGTTTCAATGTTATCACTGTTAAATGATATTCAGTGTAGTGCTAGGGATCAGCTTTTGGGTAATTTCACCAAGTCTGATCACCAAGTCTTGAAAATTAAGAGATTGATGAAATCAGTGTATTCCTATAGGAGGATGGAGGGATGAATGAAATGATAGAAGGGGAGGACAAATGACATCAATATGATATTCAGTGCAGTTCTAGGCATCAGCTCCTGAGTCATTTTATCAAGTTTGATCACTATATCTTGAAAATTAAGGGATTGATTAAATCATTGCATTTCTATGAGATGGAAGGATGAATGAAATGATAGAAGGGGAGGATCGACAAATGCCATCAATATGATATTCAGGGCAGTGCAAGGCATCAGCTCCTGATTCATTTCACCAAGTTCAATCACGATATCTTGAAAATTAAGGGAGTTATGAAATCAATGGGTCAATATGGGAGGATGGAGGGATGAATGAAATGATAGAATGGGAGGATAGACAAATGGCATCAATATGATATTCAGTATAGTGTTAGGGATCAGCTCCTGAGTCATTTTACAAAGTTTGATCACTATATCTTGAAAATTAAGGGATTGATTAAATCAATGCATTTCTATGAGATGGGGGGATGAATGAAATGATAGAACGGGAGGATAGACAAATGGCATCAATATGATATTCAGTGCAGTGCAAGGCATCAGCTCCTGAGTCATTTTACAAAGTTTGATCACTATATCTTGAAAATTAAGGGATTGATTAAGTCAATGCATTCTTATGGGAGGATGGAAGGATGAATGGAATGATAGAAGGGGAGGATAGACAAATGGCATCAATATGATATTCAGTGTAGTGTTAGGGATCAGCTTCTGAGTCATTTTACCAAGTTTGATCACTATATCTTGAAAATTAAGGGATTGATTAAGTCAATGCATTCTTATGGGAGGATGGAAGGATGAATGGAATGATAGAAGGGGAGGATAGACAAATGGCATCAATATGATATTCAGTGTAGCACTAGGCATCAGCTACTAAATTGACTGGTGTGGTTGATGCTTATGTATTTGGCTAAAGGGGTAGTTGCAGTTGAGGGGTAGTTTAGCTGTTGGGGTAATTATTGCTGAGGGGTAATTGGCTGTGGGGTAGTTAATATTGAGGGGTTATTGACCTGTTGGGGTTATTGTTGTTGATGGGTATTAAGATTACTGTGTAGTTCCTGTTAAAAGCTTGTTTAGATGTGGAATGTTTTGTTGAGGGGGTATTTACCTGTGGTGGGGCAATAACTGTTGAGGGGTAATTGGCTGTGGGGTAGTTGACATTGAGGGGTTATTGACCTGTTGGGGTTATTGCTGTTGATAGCTTTAAAGATTTCTGTGTAGTTCCTGTTAAAAGCGTTTTTAGATGTTGTATTTGTTGTTGAGGGGCAATTACCTGTGGTGGGGCAATTACTGTTGAGGGGCTATTGCCATTGGGGTAGTTAATGCAGATGTATTTGATATTGTTGAAGGCTATTCGTTTAATGGGGTTGTTGCGGTTAAGAGGTAGTTTAGCAGATTGGGGCAATTACTGCTGAGGGGCAATTGGCTGTGGGGTAGTTAATATTGAGGGGTTATTGACCTGTTGGGGTTATTGTTGTTGATGGGTATTAAGATTACTGTGTAGTTCCTGTTAAAAGCTTGTTTAGATGTGGAATGTTTTGTTGAGGGGGTATTTACCTGTGGTGGGGCAATTACTGTTGAGGGGCAATTGGTTGTGGGGTAGTAAAATTGCCATTGGGGTAGTTATTGCAGATGTATTGGATATTGTTGAAGGCTGTTAGTTTAATGGGTTTGTTAATGTTAAGAGGTGATTTAGCTGTTTGGGTCAATTACTGCTGAGTGGTAATTGGCTGTGGGGTAGTTGACATTGAGGGGTTATTGACCTGTTGCGGTTATTGTTGTTGATGGGTATTAAGATTACTGTGTACTTCCTGTTAAAAGCTTGTTTAGATGTGGAATGTTTTGTTGAGGGGGTATTTACCTGTGGTGGGGCAATTACTGTTGAGGGGCTATTGCCATTGGGGTAGTTAATGCAGATGTATTTGTTATTGTTGAAGGCTATTAGTTTAATGGTGTTGTTGCGGTTAATAGGTAATATAGCTGTTTGGGGCAATTACTGCTGAGGGGTAATTGGCTGTGGGGTAGTTGACATTGAGGGGTTATTGACCGGTTGGGGTTATTGTTGTTGATAGCTTTAACGATTTCTGTGTAGTTCCTGTTAAAAGCTTGTTTAGATGTGGAATGTTTTGTTGAGGGGGTATTTACCTGTGGTGGGGCAATTACTGTTGAGGGGCTATTGCCATTGGGGTAGGTAATGCAGATGTATTTGTTGTTGTTGAAGGCTATTAGTTTAATAGGGTTGCTGATGTTGAGAGGTAATTTAGCTGTTTGGGGCAATTACTGCTGAGGGGTAATTGGCTGTGGGGTAGTTGACATTGAGGGGTTATTGACCTGTTGGGGTTATTGTTGTTGATGGATATTAAGATTACTGTGTAGTTTCTGGTAAAAGCTTGTTTAGATGTGGATTTTTTTGTTGAGGGGGTATTTACCTGTGGTGGGGCAATTACTGTTGAGGGGCAATTGGTTGTGGGGTAGTAAAATTGCCATTGGGGTAGTTAATGCAGATGTATTTGATATTGTTGAAGGCTATTAGTTTAATGGGGTTGTTAATGTTAAGAGGTGATTTAGCTGTTTGGGGCAATTACTGCTGAGGGGTAATTGGCTGTGGGGTAGTTGATATTGAGGGGTTATTGACCTGTTGGGGTTATTGTTGTTGATGGGTATTAAGATTATTGTGTAGTTCCTGATAAAAGCTTGTTTAGATGTTGTATTTGTTGTTGAGGGGCAATTACCTGTGGTGGGGCAATTACTGTTGAGGGGCTATTGCCATTGGGGTAGTTAATGCAGATGTATTTGATATTGTTGAAGGCTATTCGTTTAATGGTGTTGTTGCGGATAACAGGTAATATAGCTGTTTGGGGCAATTACTGCTGAGGGGTAATTGGCTTTGGGGTAGTTGATATAGAGGGGTTATTGACCTGTTGGGGTTATTGTTGTTGATGGGTATTAAGATTACTGTGTAGCTCCTGTTAAAAGCTTGTTTAGATGTGGAATGTTTTGTTGAGGGGGTATTTACCTGTGGTGGGGCAATTACTGTTGAGGGGTAATTGGCTGTGGGGTAGTTAAAATTGAGTGGTTGTTCAGTTATACAGGTAATACTGCTGCAGGGACTGAGGGAGAGAAGAGGTTCTGTGCGTGTGTGCTCCATCTGCTCTATCTGCCCCATCTGCCCCTCTGATCCATCTGCTTTATCTGCCCCATCTGCCCGTCTGCTCCATCTGCCCCGCTGCTCTACCTGCCCTGCTGCTCTACCTGCCCCATCTGCCCCTCTGCTCCATCTTCCCCATCTGTTCCTCTGCTCCATCTGTGTGTGTCTGTGTGGAGTGGGTATGAGAGAGATGCATGTGCCCGTGCGTGTGTGGGGGGAGGGGAAGACACATTCAACACTAGATAGGCAAAGTTTGTGAACAAACTTTATGTTGGCTTGCAAAGCAGTCGAAACGCTGTTTTGAATGTTGATGGCCTAATGTTAAAGGTTGTTTTAATGTCATCATTGTTAGATTATGTTGCGGTTAAGGAGTAGTTTAGGTGTTTGGGGTAATTACTGCTGAGGGGTAATTGGCTGTGGGGTAGTTGACATTGAGGGGTTATTGACCTGTTGGGGTTATTGTTGTTGATGGCTATTAAGATTACTGTGTAGCTCCTGTTAAAAGCTTGTTTAGATGTGGAATGTTTTGTTGAGGGGGTATTTACCTGTGGTGGGGCAATAACTGTTGAGGGGTAATTGGGTGTGGGGTAGTTGACATTGAGGGGTTATTGACCTGTTGGAGTTATTGTTGTTGATAGCTTTAAAGATTTCTGTGTAGTTCCTGTTAAAAGCTTGTTTAGATGTTGTATTTGTTGTTGAGGGGCAATTACCTGTGGTGGGGCAATTACTGTTGAGGGGCTATTGCCATTGGGGTAGTTAATGCAGATGTATTTGATATTGTTGAAGGCTATTCGTTTAATGGTGTTGTTGCGGTGAATAGGTAATATAGCTGTTTGGGGCAATTACTGCTGAGGGGTAATTGGCTGTGGGGTAGTTGATATTGAGGGGTTATTGACCTGTTGGGGTTATTGTTGTTGATGGGTATAAAGATTACTGTGTAGTTCCTGTTAAAAGCTTGTTTAGATGTGGAATGTTTTGTTGAGGGGGTATTTACCTGTGGTGGGGCAATTACTGTTGAGGGGTAATTGGTTGTGGGTTAGTTAAAATTGAGTGGTTGTTCAGTTATACAGTTAATACTGCTACAGGGACTGAGGGAGAGAAGAGGTTCCGTGCGTGTGTGCTCCATCTGCTCTATCTGCCCCTCTGATCCATCTGCCCTTCTGCCCCATCTGCTTTATCTGCCCCATCTGCCCGTCTGCTCCATCTGCCCCGCTGCTCTACCTGCCCTGCTGCTCTACCTGCCCCATCTGCCCCTCTGCTCCATCTTCCCCATCTGTTCCTCTGCTCCATCTGTGTGTGTCTGTGTGGAGTGGGTATGAGAGAAATGCATGTGTGTGTGCGTACGTGTGTGAGGGGGAGGGGGAGACACATTCAACATAACTGACACCACTCTGAGTGGAGGAGCCTCGTTTAATGTGATTTGCACCCTCCGAACAAACGGTCGTAGTTCGGGCTCTATTTAACGTATCGCTTAACCGAAGATAGTGTATGAGAGAGGACCCCTGGCTGATCATTTTGGTGTAATTTGTGTGTTGTTTGACCCAATATTTTCTGATTTATGACAAGTTAAAAACAGGCAAATTGTGAAAAATCCCTTAACTGAAACACGGTCTCTGCCACTGTAGACGCCTTGTTTAATGTGATTTGCACCCTCCGAACAAACGGTCGTAGTTCGGGCTCTATTTAACGTATCGCTTAACCGAAGATATTGTATGAGAGAGGACCCCTGGCTGATCATTTTCGTGTAATTTGTGTGTTGTTTGACCCAATATTTTCTGATTTATGACAAGTTAAAAACAGGCTAATTGTGAAAAATCCCTTAACTGAAACACGGTCTCTGCCACTGTAGACGCCTTGTTTAATGTGATTTGCACCCTCCGAACAAACGGTCGTAGTTCGGGCTCTATTTAACGTATCGCTTAACCGAAGATATTGTATGAGAGAGGACCCCTGGCTGATCATTTTGGTGTAATTTATGTGTTGTTTGACCCAATATTGTCTGATTTATGACAAGTTAAACACAGAGGCAAATTGTGAAAAAGACAGTTCTGATTTTGAGAAATTAACATGGGAGTTAATGGGGCAGTTTTCTGTGTCTAGTGCCAAACAAATGCTCATAACTCTAAAAGTAATTAATAAAATGATTAGATATTTTGGCCTGCCAGAAAGGACAAATTTCTCTCTCATTTAAAATTTAAATGGAGCTTCTAGATGAAAGTGGAAGGAATTTACAGCTGTTTATCCAGGAGATTTTTCATGAGAGCACACTAACTGGGGATATTTCTGAACATTCCGCCATTCATTCTCTATGGGAAAAAGTCAACTTTGAGGACTTGTCCTGAGGACACCGTATGTCCGACATGTCCCAAAAGCACAAGCACACTTCTTCCATATGAGATCTGTGAACCTGCCAATTTTCAAGGTTCTAGCTCAAAAACTGCGACCTGTGAAAGTTACCGAAAACTCGAATAGAATAATAATAATAAGAAGAAGAAGAATAAGAAGAATAGGGAGAACAGTATGTTGGCTGCTTCGCAAGCCAACATAACTAGATAGGCAAAGTTTGTGAACAAACTTTATGTTGGCTTGCAAAGCAGCTGAAACGCTGTTTTGAATGTTGATGACCTAATGTTAAAGGTTGTTTTAATGTTAGCATTGTTAGATTATGTTGCGGTTAAGGGGTAGTTTAGGTGTTTGGGGTAATTACTGCTGAGGGGTAATTGGCTGTGGGGTAGTTGATATTGAAGGGTTATTGACCTGTTGGGGCTATTGTTGTTGATGGGTATTAAGATTACTGTGTAGTTCCTGTGAAAAGCTTGTTTAGATGTGGAATGTTTTGTTGAGGGGGTATTTACCTGTGGTGGGGCAATTACTGTTGAGGGGCTATTGCCATTGGGGTAGTTAATGCAGATGTATTTGTTATTGTTGAAGGCTATTAGTTTAATGGTGTTGTTGCGGTTAATAGGTAATATAGCTGTTTGGGGCAATTACTGCTGAGGGGTAATTGGCTGTGGGGTAGTTGATATTGAGGGGTTATTGACCTGTTGGGGTTATTGTTGTTGATGGCTATTAAGATTACTGTGTAGTTCCTGTTAAAACCTTGTTTAGATGTGGAATGTTTTGTTGAAGGGGTATTTTCCTGTGGTGGGGCAATTACTGTTGAGGGGCAATTAGTTGTGGGGTAGTAAAATTGCCATTGGGGTAGTTAATGCAGATGTATTTGATATTGTTGAAGGCTATTAGTTTAATGGGGTTGTTGCAGTTAAGAGGTAATATAGCTGTTTGGGGCAATTACTGCTGAGGGGTAATTGGCTGTGGGGTAGTTGACATTGAGGGGTTATTGACCTGTTAGGGTTATTGTTGTTGATGGCTATTAAGATTACTGTGTAGTTGCTGTTAAAAGCTTGTTTAGATGTTGTATTTATTGTTGAGGGGCAATTACCTGTGGTGGGGCAATTACTGTTGAGGGGCTATTGCCATTGGGGTAGTTAATGCAGATGTATTTGTTATTGTTGAAGGCTATTAGTTTAATGGTGTTGTTGCGGTTAATAGGTAATATAGCTGTTTGGGGCAATTACTGTTGAGGGGCAATTGGTTGTGGGGTAGTAAAATTGCCATTGGGGTAGTTAATGCAGATGTATTTGATATTGTTGAAGGCTATTAGTTTAATGGGTTTGTTAATGTTAAGAGGGGATTTAGCTGTTTGGGGCAATTACTGCTGAGGGGTAATTGGCTGTGGGGTAGTTGATATTGAGGGGTTATTGACCTGTTGGGGTTATTGTTGTTGATGGGTATTAAGATTACTGTGTGGTTCCTGTGAAGAGCTTGTTTAGATGTGGAATGTTTTGTTGAGGGGGTATTTACCTGTGGTGGGGCAATTATAGTTGAGGGGCAATTGGCTGTGGGGTAGTTGACATTGAGGGATTTTTGACCTGTTGGGGTTATTGTTGTTGATAGCTTTAAAGATTTCTGTGTAGTTCCTGTTAAAATCTTGTTTAGATGTTGTATTTGTTGTTGAGGGGCAATTACCTGTGGTGGGGCAATTACTGTTGAGGGGCTATTGCCATTGGGGTAATTAATGCAGATGTATTTGATATTGTTGAAGGCTATTAGTTTAATGGTGGTGTTGCGGTTAATAGGTAATATAGCTGTTTGGGGCAATTACTGCTGAGGGGTAATTGGCTGTGGGGTAGTTGATATTGAGGGGTTATTGACCTGTTGGGGTTATTGATGTTGATGGGTATTAAGATTACTGTGTAGTTCCTGTGAAAAGCTTTTGTAGATGTGGAATGTTTTGTTGAGGGGGTATTTACCTGTGGTGGGGCAATTACTGTTGAGGGGTAATTGGCTGTGGGGTAGTTAACATTGAGGGGTTATTGACCTATTGGGGTTATTGTTGTTGATGGATATTAAGATTACTGTGTAGTTCCTGTTAAAAGCTTGTTTAGATGTTGTATTTGTTGTTGAGGGGCAATTACCTGTGGTGGGGCAATTACTGTTGAGGGGCTATTGCCATTGGGGTAGTTAATGCAGATGTATTTGATATTGTTGAAGGCTATTAGTTTAATGGTGTTGTTGCGGTTAATAGGTAATATAGCTGTTTGGGGCAATTACTGCTGAGGGGTAATTGGCTGTGGGGTAGTTGATATTGAGGGGTTATTGACCTGTTGGGGTTATTGTTGTTGATGGCTATTAAGATTACTGTGTAGTTCCTGTGAAAAGCTTGTTTAGATGTGGAATGTTTTGTTGAGGGGGTATTTACCTGTGGTGGGGCAATTACTGTTGAGGGGCAATTAGTTGTGGGGTAGTAAAATTGCCATTGGGGTAGTTAATGCAGATGTATTTGATATTGTTGAAGGCTATTAGTTTAATGGGATTGTTAATGTTAAGAGGTGATTTAGCTGTTTGGGGCAATTACTGCTGAGGGGTAATTGGCTGTGGGGTAGTTGATATTGAGGGGTTATTGACCTGTTGAGGTTATTGTTGTTGATGGGTATTAAGATTATTGTGTAGTTCCTGGTAAAAGCTTGTTTAGATGTTGTGTTTTTTTTTTGAGGGGGTATTTATTTGTGGTGGGGCAATTACTGTTATGGGGCAATTACTGTTGAGGGGTAATTGGTTGTGGGGTAGTAAAAATTGGGTTGTTGTTCAGTTATACAGTTAATACTGCTGCAGGGACTGAGGGAGAGAAGAGGTTCCGTGCGTGTGTTGTGTGAGCCTGTGGGGATCTCCCTTACGGAATGTTCAGTTCTGAACATTCCGCCATTCATTCTCTATGGGAAAAAGTCAACTTTGGAGCATTGTCCTGCGGACACTGTATGTCCGACATGTCCCAAAAGCACAAGCACACTATTCCCGTATGGGATCTGTGATCCTGCCAATTTTCAAGGTTCTAGCTCAAAAACTGCGACCTGTGAAAAGTGTCAAAAAGTGATGCGGAAGAATAATAAAAACTAGATAGGCAAAGTTTGTGAACAAACTTTATGTTGGCTTGCAAAGCAGTCGAAACGCTGTTTTGAATGTTGATGGCCTAATGTTAAAGGTTGTTTTAATGTTATCATTGTTAGATTATGTTGCGGTTAAGGAGTAGTTTAGGTGTTTGGGGTAATTACTGCTGAGGGGTAATTGGCTGTGGGGTAGTTGACATTGAGGGGTTATTGACCTGTTGGGGTTATTGTTGTTGATGGCTATTAAGATTACTGTGTAGCTCCTGTTAAAAGCTTGTTTAGATGTGGAATGTTTTGTTGAGGGGGTATTTACCTGTGGTGGGGCAATAACTGTTGAGGGGTAATTGGGTGTGGGGTAGTTGACATTGAGGGGTTATTGACCTGTTGGGGTTATTGTTGTTGATAGCTTTAAAGATTTCTGTGTAGTTCCTGTTAAAAGCTTGTTTAGATGTTGTATTTGTTGTTGAGGGGCAATTACCTGTGGTGGGGCAATTACTGTTGAGGGGCTATTGCCATTGGGGTAGTTAATGCAGATGTATTTGATATTGTTGAAGGCTATTCGTTTAATGGTGTTGTTGCGGTTAATAGGTAATATAGCTGTTTGGGGCAATTACTGCTGAGGGGTAATTGGCTGTGGGGTAGTTGATATTGAGGGGTTATTGACCTGTTGGGGTTATTGTTGTTGATGGGTATAAAGATTACTGTGTAGTTCCTGTTAAAAGCTTGTTTAGATGTGGAATGTTTTGTTGAGGGGGTATTTACCTGTGGTGGGGCAATTACTGTTAAGGGGTAATTGGTTGTGGGTTAGTTAAAATTGAGTGGTTGTTCAGTTATACAGTTAATACTGCTGCAGGGACTGAGGGAGAGAAGAGGTTCCGTGCGTGTGTGCTCCATCTGCTCCATCTGCTCTATCTGCCCCTCTGATCCATCTGCCCTTCTGCCCCATCTGCTTTATCTGCCCCATCTGCCCGTCTGCTCCATCTGCCCCGCTGCTCTACCTGCCCTGCTGCTCTACCTGCCCCATCTGCCCCTCTGCTCCATCTTCCCCATCTGTTCCTCTGCTCCATCTGTGTGTGTCTGTGTGGAGTGGGTATGAGAGAGATGCATGTGTGTGTGCGCGTGGGGGAGGGGGAGGGGGAGACACATTCAACATAACTGACACCACTCTGAGTGGAGGAGCCTCGTTTAATGTGATTTGCACCCTCCGAACAAACGGTCGTAGTTCGGGCTCTATTTAACGTATCGCTTAACCGAAGATATTGTATGAGAGAGGACCCCTGGCTGATCATTTTGGTGTAATTTGTGTGTTGTTTGACCCAATATTTTCTGATTTATGACAAGTTAAAAACAGGCAAATTGTGAAAAATCCCTTAACTGAAACACGGTCTCTGCCACTGTAGACGCCTTGTTTAATGTGATTTGCACCCTCCGAACAAACGGTCGTACTTCGGGCTCTATTTAACGTATCGCTTAACCGAAGATATTGTATGAGAGAGGACCCTTGGCTGATCATTTTGGTGTAATTTATGTGTTGTTTGACCCAATATTGTCTGATTTATGACAAGTTAAACACAGAGGCAAATTGTGAAAAATCCCTTAACTGAAACACGGTCTCTGCCACTCTAGAAGCCTTGTTTAATGTGATTTGCACCCTCCGAACAAACGGTCGTACTTCGGGCTCTATTTAACGTATCGCTTAACCGAAGATATTGTATGAGAGAGGACCCTTGGCTGATCATTTTGGTGTAATTTATGTGATGTTTGACCTAATATTGTCTGATTTATGACAAGTTAAACACAGAGGCAAATTGTGAAAAAGACAGTTCTGATTTTGAGAAATTAACATGGGAGTTAATGGGGCAGTTTTCTGTGTCTAGTGCCAAACAAATGCTCATAACTCTAAAAGTAATTGATAAAATGATTAGATATTTTGGCGTGCCAGAAAGGACAAATATCTCTCTCATTTAAAATTTAAATGGAGCTTCTAGATGAAAGTGGAAGGAATTTACAGCTGTTTATCCAGGAGATTTTTCATGACAGCACACTAACTGGGGACATTTCTGAACATTCCGCCATTCATTCTCTATGGGAAAAAGTCAACTTTGAGGACTTGTCCTGAGGACACCGTATGTCCGACATGTCCCAAAAGCACAAGCACACTTCTTCCATATGGGATCTGTGATCCTGCCAATTTTCAAGGTTCTAGCTCAAAAACTGCGACCTGTGAAAGTTACCGAAAAGTGGAATAGAATAATAATAATAAGAAAAAGAAGAATAGGGAGAACAGTATGTTGGCTGCTTCGCAAGCCAACATAATAAGAAGAATAGGGAGAACTAGAAAGTAAAGTTTGTGAACAAACTTTAAGTTGGCTTGACAAAGCTTGTTGTAACAGCATGAAGACAATGTTAAGTATGTTAAATGATAATAGTTGGTCCCAGAAAAGCATAGTAGTTCGATAAGGACAGCAAATATAGTTGTTTTATCTTAACAGCTGAAACAGATTAAAAAATCAATGGTTTCCTATGGGAGGATGGAGGGATGAATGAAATGATAGAATGGGAGGATAGACAAATGGCATCAATATGCTATTCAGTGCGGTGCTAGGGATCAGCTACTGAGTCATTTTACCAAGTTTGATCACTGTATCTTGAAAATTAAGGGATTGATGATATCAATGGATTATTATGGGAGGATGGAGGGATGAATGAAATGATAGAATGGGAGGATAGACAAATGGCATCAATATGCTATTCAGTGCGGTGCTAGGGATCAGCTACTGAGTCATTTCACCAAGTTTGATCACTGTATCTTGAAAATTAAGAGATTGATGAAATCAATGGTTATCTATGGGAGGATGGAGGGATGAATGAAATGATAGATTGGGAGGACAGACAAATGGCTTCAATATGATATTCAGTGCAGTGCTAGGGTTGAGGTAGTGAGTCATGTCACAAGGTTTGATCACTGTATCTTAAAAATTAAGGATTTGATTAAATCAATGGTTTCCAATGGGAGGATGGAGGGATGAATGAAATGATAGAATGGGAGGATAGACAAATGGCATCAATATGATATTCAGTGCAGTGCTAGGGATCAGCTACTGAGTCATGTCACAAGGTTTGATCACTGTATCTTTAAAAATAAGAGATTGATTAAATCAATGGATTCTTATGGGAGGATGGAGGGATGAATGAAATGATAGAATGGGAGGATAGACAAATGGCATCAATATGCTATTCTGTGCGGTGCTAGGGATCAGCTACTGAGTCACGTCACAAGGTTTGATCACTGTATCTTGAAAATTAAGAGATTGATGAAATCAATGGTTTCCAATGGGAGGATGGAGGGATGAATGAAATGATAGAATGGGAGGATAGACAAATGACATCAATATGATATTCAGTGCGGTGCTAGGGATCAGCTACTGAGTCATGTCACAAGGTTTGATCACTGTATCTTGAAAATTAAGGATTTGATTAAATCAATGGTTTCCAATGGGAGGATGGAGGGATGAATGAAATGATAGAATTGGAGGATAGACAAATGGCATCAATATGCTATTCAGTGCGGTGCTAGGGATCAGCTACTGAGTCATTTCACCAAGTTTGATCATTGTATCTTGAAAATTAAGGTAGTTATGAAATCAATGTAATCCTATGGGAGGGTGGAGGGATGAAGGGATGAAAAAAGAACAAAGAGAAGAAAATAAAAAGTTGTTTTAGACCATATAAGTCCATATAACAGCATGTTTAGCATATATACAGTTGAAATGGTAAAGCATTTTTAGTTGTTCTATCTATACATCTGATTGAGTTACAACAGTGGTTTTCAGTGGGAGGATGGAGGGATGAAGGGATGAAAAAAGAAAGAATAGAAGCAAATAAAAGGCTGTTTTAGACCATATAACAGCATATTTATCATATTAACAGTTTAATCAGTACAGCAGATTTAGTTGTTCTATCTATACATCTGATTCAGTTATATCAGTGGTTTTCAATGGGAGGATGGAGGGATGAAGGGATGAAAAAGGAATGAATAGAAGAAAATAAAAAGCTGGTTTAGACCATATAAGACCATGTAACATCTTGTTTAGCATATATACAGTTTAATTGGTACAGCAGATTTAGTTGTACTATCTATACAGCTGATGTAGTTGTAAAATCAATGTATTCCTATGAGAAGATGGAGGGATGAAAAAAGGATGAATAAAGAATGAGTGGTGAAAAATAATTGTGTCTTTATTGATATCAGATCAGATGTACTATATCTAGTGATTTCAGTGGTAACAGCATATAAAACATACGAGCTAGAAGGCAGTGAAAAATGAATGGAAGTGAATGGGTGAAAAAGAAGGGATGAAAAAGAAGGGATAAAAGAGTGATATAGTTGTGAAAAGTTGTTGTATTGGTTCATTCCATCACTGGACCATGTATATCGATTTTAGTGGATTTATCTTGAAATCTGACAAAATGAGAGCAGTTTGAAAATTGTCCCCATGAAAGTCTATGGGAAAAATGGCTCGGTTGGAGGCATAAAAAGGGTGGAGGCAGGTGGTGTATCTTTCTAAAAAGCAGTAGCACACTATTCGGGTATGGGGCGGAGGTTCCTACAAAGTTTGGTGGTTCTATCTTAAACGCTGTGGACGAAATAGCGTTTGAAAATTTGCAGCGGAAGAATAATAATAATAATAATAATATTAAGAAGAATAAGAAGAACAGTAAGTTGGCTTTGTCAAGCCAACTTAACTAGATAGGCAAAGTTTGTGAACAAACTTTATGTTGGCTTGCAAAGCAGCTGAAACGCTGTTTTGAATGTTGATGACCTAATGTTAAAGGTTGTTTTAATGTTAGCATTGTTAGATTATGTTGCGGTTAAGGGGTAGTTTAGGTGTTTGGGGTAATTACTGCTGAGGGGTAATTGGCTGTGGGGTAGTTGATATTGAAGGGTTATTGACCTGTTGGGGCTATTGTTGTTGATGGGTATTAAGATTACTGTGTAGTTCCTGTGAAAAGCTTGTTTAGATGTGGAATGTTTTGTTGAGGGGGTATTTACCTGTGGTGGGGCAATTACTGTTGAGGGGCTATTGCCATTGGGGTAGTTAATGCAGATGTATTTGTTATTGTTGAAGGCTATTAGTTTAATGGTGTTGTTGCGGTTAATAGGTAATATAGCTGTTTGGGGCAATTACTGCTGAGGGGTAATTGGCTGTGGGGTAGTTGATATTGAGGGGTTATTGACCTGTTGGGGTTATTGTTGTTGATGGCTATTAAGATTACTGTGTAGTTCCTGTTAAAACCTTGTTTAGATGTGGAATGTTTTGTTGAAGGGGTATTTTCCTGTGGTGGGGCAATTACTGTTGAGGGGCAATTAGTTGTGGGGTAGTAAAATTGCCATTGGGGTAGTTAATGCAGATGTATTTGATATTGTTGAAGGCTATTAGTTTAATGGGGTTGTTGCAGTTAAGAGGTAATATAGCTGTTTGGGGCAATTACTGCTGAGGGGTAATTGGCTGTGGGGTAGTTGACATTGAGGGGTTATTGACCTGTTAGGGTTATTGTTGTTGATGGCTATTAAGATTACTGTGTAGTTGCTGTTAAAAGCTTGTTTAGATGTTGTATTTATTGTTGAGGGGCAATTACCTGTGGTGGGGCAATTACTGTTGAGGGGCTATTGCCATTGGGGTAGTTAATGCAGATGTATTTGTTATTGTTGAAGGCTATTAGTTTAATGGTGTTGTTGCGGTTAATAGGTAATATAGCTGTTTGGGGCAATTACTGTTGAGGGGCAATTGGTTGTGGGGTAGTAAAATTGCCATTGGGGTAGTTAATGCAGATGTATTTGATATTGTTGAAGGCTATTAGTTTAATGGGTTTGTTAATGTTAAGAGGGGATTTAGCTGTTTGGGGCAATTACTGCTGAGGGGTAATTGGCTGTGGGGTAGTTGATATTGAGGGGTTATTGACCTGTTGGGGTTATTGTTGTTGATGGGTATTAAGATTACTGTGTGGTTCCTGTGAAGAGCTTGTTTAGATGTGGAATGTTTTGTTGAGGGGGTATTTACCTGTGGTGGGGCAATTATAGTTGAGGGGCAATTGGCTGTGGGGTAGTTGACATTGAGGGATTTTTGACCTGTTGGGGTTATTGTTGTTGATAGCTTTAAAGATTTCTGTGTAGTTCCTGTTAAAATCTTGTTTAGATGTTGTATTTGTTGTTGAGGGGCAATTACCTGTGGTGGGGCAATTACTGTTGAGGGGCTATTGCCATTGGGGTAATTAATGCAGATGTATTTGATATTGTTGAAGGCTATTAGTTTAATGGTGTTGTTGCGGTTAATAGGTAATATAGCTGTTTGGGGCAATTACTGCTGAGGGGTAATTGGCTGTGGGGTAGTTGATATTGAGGGGTTATTGACCTGTTGGGGTTATTGATGTTGATGGGTATTAAGATTACTGTGTAGTTCCTGTGAAAAGCTTTTGTAGATGTGGAATGTTTTGTTGAGGGGGTATTTACCTGTGGTGGGGCAATTACTGTTGAGGGGTAATTGGCTGTGGGGTAGTTAACATTGAGGGGTTATTGACCTATTGGGGTTATTGTTGTTGATGGATATTAAGATTACTGTGTAGTTCCTGTTAAAAGCTTGTTTAGATGTTGTATTTGTTGTTGAGGGGCAATTACCTGTGGTGGGGCAATTACTGTTGAGGGGCTATTGCCATTGGGGTAGTTAATGCAGATGTATTTGATATTGTTGAAGGCTATTAGTTTAATGGTGTTGTTGCGGTTAATAGGTAATATAGCTGTTTGGGGCAATTACTGCTGAGGGGTAATTGGCTGTGGGGTAGTTGATATTGAGGGGTTATTGACCTGTTGGGGTTATTGTTGTTGATGGCTATTAAGATTACTGTGTAGTTCCTGTGAAAAGCTTGTTTAGATGTGGAATGTTTTGTTGAGGGGGTATTTACCTGTGGTGGGGCAATTACTGTTGAGGGGCAATTAGTTGTGGGGTAGTAAAATTGCCATTGGGGTAGTTAATGCAGATGTATTTGATATTGTTGAAGGCTATTAGTTTAATGGGATTGTTAATGTTAAGAGGTGATTTAGCTGTTTGGGGCAATTACTGCTGAGGGGTAATTGGCTGTGGGGTAGTTGATATTGAGGGGTTATTGACCTGTTGAGGTTATTGTTGTTGATGGGTATTAAGATTATTGTGTAGTTCCTGGTAAAAGCTTGTTTAGATGTTGTGTTTTTTTTTGAGGGGGTATTTATTTGTGGTGGGGCAATTACTGTTATGGGGCAATTACTGTTGAGGGGTAATTGGTTGTGGGGTAGTAAAAATTGGGTTGTTGTTCAGTTATACAGTTAATACTGCTGCAGGGACTGAGGGAGAGAAGAGGTTCCGTGCGTGTGTTGTGTGAGCCTGTGGGGATCTCCCTTACGGAATGTTCAGTTCTGAACATTCCGCCATTCATTCTCTATGGGAAAAAGTCAACTTTGGAGCATTGTCCTGCGGACACTGTATGTCCGACATGTCCCAAAAGCACAAGCACACTATTCCCGTATGGGATCTGTGATCCTGCCAATTTTCAAGGTTCTAGCTCAAAAACTGCGACCTGTGAAAAGTGTCAAAAAGTGATGCGGAAGAATAATAAAAATAAGAAGAATAGGGAGAACTAGAAAGGCAAAGTTCGTGGAACAAACTTTATGTTGGCTTGACAAAGCAGCTAAAAAGGCTGTTTTGAATGTTGACCTAATGTTAAAGGTTGTTTTAATGTTATTAATGTTAAAATGATGTTAAAGGTTGTTTAAATGTTGATAACCTGCTAAATAATGTTAAAGGTTGTTTAAATGTTGATAACCTGCTAAATAATGTTAAAGGTTGTTTTAATGTTGACATCTTGCTAAATGATGATGAAGGCTGTTTAAATGTTGATAACCTGCTAAATGATGTTAAAGGTTGTTTTAATGTTGATAACTTGCTAAAGAATGTTAAAGGTTGTTTAAATGTTGATAAACCTGTTAAATAATGTTAAAGGTTGTTTAAATGGTATCACTGCTGCCCATCAGCCCCTCTGCTCCATCTGCCCCTTTGCCCCATCAGCCCCTCTGCTCCATCTGCCCCTCTGCTCTATCTGCCCCATCTGCCCCTCTGCTCCATCTGCACCTCTGCTCCATCTGCTCCATTGACCTAATGTTAAAGGCTGTTGTTAAATGATGTTGAAGGCTGTTTAAATGTTGATAATCTCCTAAATAATATTAAAGGTTGTTTAAATGTTGATAACCTGCTAAATAATGTTAAAGGTTGTTTAAATGTTGATAACCTGCTAAATAATGTTGAAGGTTGTTTTAATGTTATCAATGTTAAATGATGTTAAAGGTTGTTTAAATGTTGACATCCTGCTAAATGATGTTGAAGGTTGTTTAAATGTTGATTATCTGCTAAATGATGTTAAAGGTTGTTTAAATGTTGACATCCTGCTAAATGATGTTGAAGGCTGTTTAAATGTTGATAACCTGCTAAATGATGTTAAAGATTGTTTTAATGTTATCAATGTTACATAATGTTAAATGTTGTTTTAATGTTATCAATGTTAAATGATGTTAAAGGTTGTTTAAATGTTGATAACCTGCTAAATGATGTTAAAGGTTGTTTAAATGTTGATAACTTGCTAAATAATGTTAAAGGTTGTTTAAATGTTATCACTGCTGCCCATCTGCACCTCTGCTCCATTTGCCCCTCTGCTCCATCTGCCCCCCTGCCCCATCTGCCCCTTTGCCCCATCAGCCCCTCTGCTCCATCTGCCCCTCTGCTCCATTTGCCCCTGTGCTCCATCTGCCCCTTCACCCCTCTGCCCCTCTGCTCTATCTGCCCCTTCACCCCTCTGCCCCATCTGCTCCATTGACCTAATGTTAAAGGTTGTTGTTAAATGATGTTGAAGGCTGTTTAAAGGTTGATAATCTGCTAAATGATATTAAAGGTTGTTTAAATGTTGATAACTTGTTAAAGGATGTTAAAGGTTGTTTTAATGTTATCACTGTTAAATGATGTTAAAGGTTGTTTAAATGTTGACATCCTGCTAAATGATGTTAAAGGTTGTTTAAATGTTGATAACCTGCTAAATAATGTTAAAGGTTGTTTAAATGTTGACATCCTGCTAAATGATGTTGAAGGCAGTTTATATGTTGATAACCTGCTAAATGATGTTAAAGGTTGTTTAAATGTTGATAACCTGCTAAATAATGTTAAAGGTTGTTTTAATGTTGACATCTTGCTAAATGATGATGAAGGCTGTTTAAATGTTGATATCCTGCTAAATGATGTTGAAGGCTGTTTAAATGTTGATAACCTGCTAAATGATGTTAAAGGTTGTTTTAATGTTGATAACTTGTTAAAGGTTGTTTAAATGTTGATAAACCTGTTAAATAATGTTAAAGGTTGTTTAAATGTTATCACTGCTGCCCATCTGCCCCTCTGCTCCATTTGCCCCTCTGCTCCATCTGCCCCCCTGCCCCATCTGCTCCATCTGCCCCTTCACCCCTCTGCCCCATCTGCCCCTCTGCTCCATCTGCCCCCTCTACTCCATCTGCCCCTTCGCCCCTCTGCCCCAGCTGCCCCTCTGCTCCATCTGCCCCTCTGCTCCATCTGCTCCATTGACCTAATGTTAAAGGTTGTTGTTAAATGATGTTGAAGGCTGTTTAAATGTTGATAATCTCCTAAATGATATTAAAGGTTGTTTAAATGTTGATAACTTGTTAAAGGATGTTAAAGGTTGTTTTAATGTTATCACTGTTAAATGATCTTGAAGGCTGTTTAAATGTTGATAACCTGCTAAATGATGTTAAAGGTTGTTTAAATGTTGACAAACTGCTAAATGATGTTGAAGGCAGTTTAAATGCTGAAAACCTGCTAAATGATGTTAAAGGTTGTTTAAATGTTGATAACCTGCTAAATAATGTTAAAGGTTGTTTTAATGTTATCAATGTTAAATGATGTTAAAGGTTGTTTTAATGTTATCACTGTTAAATGATGTTAAAGATTGTTTGAATGTTGACATCCTGCTAAATGATGTTGAAGGCTGTGTGTGTCTGTGTGGAGTGGGTATGAGGAACATGTTTGTATGTGGACGTGCGTGTGTGGGGGGAGGGGGAGAGACATTCAAAATAACTGTCACTATCTCTGCTTGTCTGAGTGGACAGGCCTTGTTTAATGTGATTTGCACCCTCCGAACAAACGGTTGTAGTTCGGGACCTGTTTAACTTATCGCTTAACCGAAAATATTGTATGAGAGAGGACCCCTGGCTGATCATTTTGATGTAATTTGTGTGTTGTTTGACCCAATATTGTCTGATTTATGACAAGTTAAATATAGAGGCAAATTGTGAAAAATCCCTTAACTGACACACTGTCTCTGCTACTCTAGAATGTGATTTGCACCCTCCGAACAAACGGTTGTAGTTCGGGACCTGTTTAACTTATCGCTTAAACAAAAATATTGTATGAGAGAGGACCCCTGGCGGATCATTTTGATGTAATTTGTGTGTTGTTTGACCCAATATTGTCTGATTTATGACAAGTTAAATATAGAGGCAAATTGTGAAAATCCAATTCTGATGTTGAGAAATTAACATGGGAGTTAATGGGGCAGTTTTTTGTGTCTAATGCCAAACAAATGCTCATAACTCTAAAAGTAATTGATCAAATGATTAGATATCTTGGCTTAACAGAAAGGACAAGTTTCTCTCTCATTTAAAATTTAAATGGAGTTTCTAGATGAAAGTGGAAAAAATTTACAGCTGTTTATCCAGAAGATTTTTGATGATTTTTCATGACTGCACACTCTAACTGGGGACATTTCTGAACATTCCGCCATTCATTCCCTATGGGGAAAAGTCCACTTTGAGGACTTGTCCTGCGGACACCGTATGTCCAATATGTCCCAAAAGCACAAGCACACTTCTTCCAAATGAGATCTGCGAACATGCCAAATTTCAAGGTTCTAGCTTAAAAACTGTGACCTGTGAAAACGACCGAAAATCGAAATAGAAGAATAATAATAACTAGAAAGTAAAGTTTGTGAACAAACTTTAAGTTGGCTTGACAAAGCTTGTTGTAACAGCATGAAGACAATGTTAAGTATGTTAAATGATAATAGTTGTTCCCAGAAAAGCATAGTAGTTCAATAAGGACAGCAAATATAGTTGTTTTAACAGCTGAAACAGTTAAAAAATCAATGGTTTCCTATGGGAGGATGGATGGATGAAAACGAATGAATAGAAGAAAAAACTGTTTAAAACCATGTAAGACAATATTTAGTATATTTACAGTTGAGTGAGTACAGCAGTTTTAGTTGTTCTATCTATACATCTGATGGAGTTATAAAACCAATTGAATCATATGGGAGGATGGAGGGATGAATGAAATGATAGAATGGGAGGATAGACAAATGTCATCAATATGATATTCAGTGCGGTGCTGAGGATCAGCTACTGAGTCATGTCACAAGGTTTGATCACTGTATCTTGAAAATTAAGGATTTGATTAAATCCATGGTTTCCAATGGGAGGATGGAGGGATGAATGAAATGATAGAATGGGAGGATAAACAAATGGCATCAATATGATATTCAGTGCGGTGCTAGGGATCAGCTACTGAGTCATGTCACAAGGTTTGATCACTGTATCTTGAAAATTAAGGCAGTTAGAAAATCACTGGTTCTCAATGGGAGGATGGAGGGATGAATGAAATGATAGAAATGGCAGATAGACAAATGGCATCGATATGAAATGCAGCTCAGTGGTAGGTATTAGCTATTGAGTCATTTCACCAAGTTTGATCACTGTATCTTGAAAATTAAGGCAGTTAGTAAATCAATGGGTTACTATGAGAGTATGGAGGGATGAATGAAATGATAGAAAGGGAGGATAGACAAATTGCATCAATATGATATTCAGTGTAGTGCTAGGGATCAGCTACTGAGTCATTTCACCAAGTTTGATCACTGTATCTTGAAAATTAAGGCAGTTAGAAAATCACTGGTTCTCAATGGGAGGATGGAGGGATGAATGAAATGATAGAAATGGCAGATAGACAAATGGCATCGATATGAAATGCAGCTCAGTGGTAGGTATTAGCTATTGAGTCATTTCACCAAGTTTGATCACTGTATCTTGAGAATTAAGGATTTGATTAAATCAATGGTTTCCAATGGGATGATGGAGGGATGAATGAAATGATAGAATGGGAGGATAGACAAATAACATCAATATGATATTCAGGGCAGTGTTAGGGATCAGCTACTGAGTCATGTCACCAAGTTTGATCACTGTATCTTGAAAATTAAGGATTTGATTAAATCAATGGTTGCCAATGGGAGGATGGGGGGATGAATGAAATGATAGAATGGGAGGATAGACAATTGGCATCAATATGATATTCAGTGCGGTGCTAGGGATCAGCTACTGAGTCATGTCACAAGGTTTGATCACTGTATCATGAAAATTAAGGTAGTTATGAAACCAATGTAATCCTATTGGAGGATGGAGGGATGAAGGGATGAAAAAAGAATGAAAAGAAGAATATAAAAAGTTGTTTTATACCATATCAGACCATATGACACCATGTTTAGCATGTATACAGTTGAATTGTGATAGCATTTTTAGTTGTTCATCTATACATCTGATTGAGTTATATCAGTGGTTTTCAATGGGACGATGGAGGGATGAAGTGATGAAAAAAGAAAGAATAGAAGAAAATAAAAGGCTGTTTTAGACCATATAACAGCATATTTATCATATTAACTGTTGAATCAGTACAGCAGATTTAGTTGTTCTACTTATACATCTGATTCAGTTATATCAGTGGTTTTCAATGGGAGGATGGAGGGATGAAGGGATGATAAAATAATGAATAGAAGAAAATAAAAAGCTGTTTTAGACCATATAAGACCATGTAACATCATGTTTAGCATATATACAGCTGAGTCAGTACAGCAGATTTAGTTGTACTATCTATACAGCTGATGTAGTTGTAAAATCAATGTATTCCTATGAGAAGATGGAGGGATGAAAAAAGGATGAATAAAAAATGAGTGGTGAAAAATAATTGTATCTTTATTGATATCAGACCAGATGTACTATATCCAGTGATTTTGGTGGTAACAGCATATAAAACATACGAGCTAGAAGGCAGTGAAAAATGAATGGAAGTGAATGGGTGAAAAAGAAGGGATGAAAAAGAAGGGATAAAAGAGTGATACAGTTGTGAAAAGTTGTTGTTTTCGTTCTTTCCATCACTGGACCATGTATATCAAGTTTGGTGGATTTATCTTGAAATCTGACAAAATGAGAGCAGTTTGAAAATTGGCCCATTGAAAGTCTATGGGAAAAATGGCTCAGAAGGAGGTATAGAAAGGAGGGATGCAGGTGGTTTATCTTTCTAAAAAGCAGTAGCACCTCTTTCGGGTATGGGGCGGAGGTTCCTACAAAGTTTGGTGGTTCTATCTTAAAAGCTGTAGACGAAATAGCGTTTGGAAATTTTGGCGGAAGAATAATAATAATAAGAAGAATAAGAAGAACAGTAAGTTGGCTTTGTCAAGCCAACTTAACTAGATAGGCAAAGTTTGTGAACAAACTTTATGTTGGCTTGCAAAGCAGCTGAAACGTTGTTTTGAATGTTGTTGACCTCCTAATGTTAAAGGTTGTTTTAATGTTGATATCCTGCTAAATGATGTTGAAGGCTGTTTAAATGTTGACAACCTGCTAAATGATGTTAAAGGTTGTTTCAATGTTATCACTGTTAAATGATATTCAGTGTAGTGCTAGGGATCAGCTTTTGGGTAATTTCACCAAGTCTGATCACCAAGTCTTGAAAATTAAGAGATTGATGAAATCAGTGTATTCCTATAGGAGGATGGAGGGATGAATGAAATGATAGAAGGGGAGGACAAATGACATCAATATGATATTCAGTGCAGTTCTAGGCATCAGCTCCTGAGTCATTTTATCAAGTTTGATCACTATATCTTGAAAATTAAGGGATTGATTAAATCATTGCATTTCTATGAGATGGAAGGATGAATGAAATGATAGAAGGGGAGGATCGACAAATGCCATCAATATGATATTCAGGGCAGTGCAAGGCATCAGCTCCTGATTCATTTCACCAAGTTCAATCACGATATCTTGAAAATTAAGGGAGTTATGAAATCAATGGGTCAATATGGGAGGATGGAGGGATGAATGAAATGATAGAATGGGAGGATAGACAAATGGCATCAATATGATATTCAGTATAGTGTTAGGGATCAGCTCCTGAGTCATTTTACAAAGTTTGATCACTATATCTTGAAAATTAAGGGATTGATTAAATCAATGCATTTCTATGAGATGGGGGGATGAATGAAATGATAGAACGGGAGGATAGACAAATGGCATCAATATGATATTCAGTGCAGTGCAAGGCATCAGCTCCTGAGTCATTTTACAAAGTTTGATCACTATATCTTGAAAATTAAGGGATTGATTAAGTCAATGCATTCTTATGGGAGGATGGAAGGATGAATGGAATGATAGAAGGGGAGGATAGACAAATGGCATCAATATGATATTCAGTGTAGTGTTAGGGATCAGCTTCTGAGTCATTTTACCAAGTTTGATCACTATATCTTGAAAATTAAGGGATTGATTAAGTCAATGCATTCTTATGGGAGGATGGAAGGATGAATGGAATGATAGAAGGGGAGGATAGACAAATGGCATCAATATGATATTCAGTGTAGCACTAGGCATCAGCTACTAAATTGACTGGTGTGGTTGATGCTTATGTATTTGGCTAAAGGGGTAGTTGCAGTTGAGGGGTAGTTTAGCTGTTGGGGTAATTATTGCTGAGGGGTAATTGGCTGTGGGGTAGTTAATATTGAGGGGTTATTGACCTGTTGGGGTTATTGTTGTTGATGGGTATTAAGATTACTGTGTAGTTCCTGTTAAAAGCTTGTTTAGATGTGGAATGTTTTGTTGAGGGGGTATTTACCTGTGGTGGGGCAATAACTGTTGAGGGGTAATTGGCTGTGGGGTAGTTGACATTGAGGGGTTATTGACCTGTTGGGGTTATTGCTGTTGATAGCTTTAAAGATTTCTGTGTAGTTCCTGTTAAAAGCGTTTTTAGATGTTGTATTTGTTGTTGAGGGGCAATTACCTGTGGTGGGGCAATTACTGTTGAGGGGCTATTGCCATTGGGGTAGTTAATGCAGATGTATTTGATATTGTTGAAGGCTATTCGTTTAATGGGGTTGTTGCGGTTAAGAGGTAGTTTAGCAGATTGGGGCAATTACTGCTGAGGGGCAATTGGCTGTGGGGTAGTTAATATTGAGGGGTTATTGACCTGTTGGGGTTATTGTTGTTGATGGGTATTAAGATTACTGTGTAGTTCCTGTTAAAAGCTTGTTTAGATGTGGAATGTTTTGTTGAGGGGGTATTTACCTGTGGTGGGGCAATTACTGTTGAGGGGCAATTGGTTGTGGGGTAGTAAAATTGCCATTGGGGTAGTTATTGCAGATGTATTGGATATTGTTGAAGGCTGTTAGTTTAATGGGTTTGTTAATGTTAAGAGGTGATTTAGCTGTTTGGGTCAATTACTGCTGAGTGGTAATTGGCTGTGGGGTAGTTGACATTGAGGGGTTATTGACCTGTTGCGGTTATTGTTGTTGATGGGTATTAAGATTACTGTGTACTTCCTGTTAAAAGCTTGTTTAGATGTGGAATGTTTTGTTGAGGGGGTATTTACCTGTGGTGGGGCAATTACTGTTGAGGGGCTATTGCCATTGGGGTAGTTAATGCAGATGTATTTGTTATTGTTGAAGGCTATTAGTTTAATGGTGTTGTTGCGGTTAATAGGTAATATAGCTGTTTGGGGCAATTACTGCTGAGGGGTAATTGGCTGTGGGGTAGTTGACATTGAGGGGTTATTGACCGGTTGGGGTTATTGTTGTTGATAGCTTTAACGATTTCTGTGTAGTTCCTGTTAAAAGCTTGTTTAGATGTGGAATGTTTTGTTGAGGGGGTATTTACCTGTGGTGGGGCAATTACTGTTGAGGGGCTATTGCCATTGGGGTAGGTAATGCAGATGTATTTGTTGTTGTTGAAGGCTATTAGTTTAATAGGGTTGCTGATGTTGAGAGGTAATTTAGCTGTTTGGGGCAATTACTGCTGAGGGGTAATTGGCTGTGGGGTAGTTGACATTGAGGGGTTATTGACCTGTTGGGGTTATTGTTGTTGATGGATATTAAGATTACTGTGTAGTTTCTGGTAAAAGCTTGTTTAGATGTGGATTTTTTTGTTGAGGGGGTATTTACCTGTGGTGGGGCAATTACTGTTGAGGGGCAATTGGTTGTGGGGTAGTAAAATTGCCATTGGGGTAGTTAATGCAGATGTATTTGATATTGTTGAAGGCTATTAGTTTAATGGGGTTGTTAATGTTAAGAGGTGATTTAGCTGTTTGGGGCAATTACTGCTGAGGGGTAATTGGCTGTGGGGTAGTTGATATTGAGGGGTTATTGACCTGTTGGGGTTATTGTTGTTGATGGGTATTAAGATTATTGTGTAGTTCCTGATAAAAGCTTGTTTAGATGTTGTATTTGTTGTTGAGGGGCAATTACCTGTGGTGGGGCAATTACTGTTGAGGGGCTATTGCCATTGGGGTAGTTAATGCAGATGTATTTGATATTGTTGAAGGCTATTCGTTTAATGGTGTTGTTGCGGATAACAGGTAATATAGCTGTTTGGGGCAATTACTGCTGAGGGGTAATTGGCTTTGGGGTAGTTGATATAGAGGGGTTATTGACCTGTTGGGGTTATTGTTGTTGATGGGTATTAAGATTACTGTGTAGCTCCTGTTAAAAGCTTGTTTAGATGTGGAATGTTTTGTTGAGGGGGTATTTACCTGTGGTGGGGCAATTACTGTTGAGGGGTAATTGGCTGTGGGGTAGTTAAAATTGAGTGGTTGTTCAGTTATACAGGTAATACTGCTGCAGGGACTGAGGGAGAGAAGAGGTTCTGTGCGTGTGTGCTCCATCTGCTCTATCTGCCCCATCTGCCCCTCTGATCCATCTGCTTTATCTGCCCCATCTGCCCGTCTGCTCCATCTGCCCCGCTGCTCTACCTGCCCTGCTGCTCTACCTGCCCCATCTGCCCCTCTGCTCCATCTTCCCCATCTGTTCCTCTGCTCCATCTGTGTGTGTCTGTGTGTAGTGGGTATGAGAGAGATGCATGTGTGTGTGTGTGTGTGTGCGTGTGTGGGGGGAGGGGGAGACACATTCAACATAACTGACACCACTCTGAGTGGAGGAGCCTCGTTTAATGTGATTTGCACCCTCCGAACAAACGGTCGTAGTTCGGGCTCTATTTAACGTATCGCTTAACCGAAGATATTGTATGAGAGAGGACCCCTGGCTGATCATTTTGGTGTAATTTGTGTGTTGTTTGACCCAATATTTTCTGATTTATGACAAGTTAAAAACAGGCAAATTGTGAAAAATCCCTTAACTGAAACACGGTCTCTGCCACTGTAGACGCCTTGTTTAATGTGATTTGCACCCTCCGAACAAACGGTCGTAGTTCGGGCTCTATTTAACGTATCGCTTAACCGAAGATATTGTATGAGAGAGGACCCCTGGCTGATCATTTTCGTGTAATTTGTGTGTTGTTTGACCCAATATTTTCTGATTTATGACAAGTTAAAAACAGGCTAATTGTGAAAAATCCCTTAACTGAAACACGGTCTCTGCCACTGTAGACGCCTTGTTTAATGTGATTTGCACCCTCCGAACAAACGGTCGTAGTTCGGGCTCTATTTAACGTATCGCTTAACCGAAGATATTGTATGAGAGAGGACCCCTGGCTGATCATTTTGGTGTAATTTATGTGTTGTTTGACCCAATATTGTCTGATTTATGACAAGTTAAACACAGAGGCAAATTGTGAAAAAGACAGTTCTGATTTTGAGAAATTAACATGGGAGTTAATGGGGCAGTTTTCTGTGTCTAGTGCCAAACAAATGCTCATAACTCTAAAAGTAATTAATAAAATGATTAGATATTTTGGCCTGCCAGAAAGGACAAATTTCTCTCTCATTTAAAATTTAAATGGAGCTTCTAGATGAAAGTGGAAGGAATTTACAGCTGTTTATCCAGGAGATTTTTCATGAGAGCACACTAACTGGGGATATTTCTGAACATTCCGCCATTCATTCTCTATGGGAAAAAGTCAACTTTGAGGACTTGTCCTGAGGACACCGTATGTCCGACATGTCCCAAAAGCACAAGCACACTTCTTCCATATGAGATCTGTGAACCTGCCAATTTTCAAGGTTCTAGCTCAAAAACTGCGACCTGTGAAAGTTACCGAAAACTCGAATAGAATAATAATAATAAGAAGAAGAAGAATAAGAAGAATAGGGAGAACAGTATGTTGGCTGCTTCGCAAGCCAACATAACTAGAAAGGCAAAGTTCGTGGAACAAACTTTATGTTGGCTTGACAAAGCAGCTAAAAAGGCTGTTTTGAATGTTGATGACCTAATGTTAAAGGTTGTTTTAATGTTATTAATGTTAAAATGATGTTAAAGGTTGTTTAAATGTTGATAACCTGCTAAATAATGTTAAAGGTTGTTTAAATGTTGATAACCTGCTAAATAATGTTAAAGGTTGTTTAAATGTTGATAACCTGCTAAATAATGTTAAAGGTTGTTTTAATGTTGACATCTTGCTAAATGATGATGAAGGCTGTTTAAATGTTGATAACCTGCTAAATGATGTTAAAGGTTGTTTTAATGTTGATAACTTGCTAAAGAATGTTAAAGGTTGTTTAAATGTTATCACTGCTGCCCATCTGCCCCTCTGCTCCATCTGCCCTCTGCTCCATCTGCCCCTTTGCCCCATCAGCCCCTCTGCTCCATCTGCACCTCTGCTCCATCTGCTCCATTGACCTAATGTTAAAGGCTGTTGTTAAATGATGTTGAAGGCTGTTTAAATGTTGACATCCTGCTAAATGATGTTGAAGGTTGTTTAAATGTTGACATCCTGCTAAATGATGTTGAAGGCTGTTTAAATGTTGACATCCTGCTAAATGATGTTGAAGGTTGTTTAAATGTTGACATCCTGCTAAATGATGTTGAAGGCTGTTTAAATGTTGAT
Source organism: Brachyhypopomus gauderio (assembly GCF_052324685.1). NCBI lineage: Eukaryota > Metazoa > Chordata > Actinopteri > Gymnotiformes > Hypopomidae > Brachyhypopomus > Brachyhypopomus gauderio. The sequence continues at coordinate 708,151 of NC_135212.1, forward strand.
AACCTGCTAAATGATGTTAAAGGTTGTTTAAATGTTGATAACCTGCTAAATAATGTTAAAGGTTGTTTTAATGTTATCAATGTTAAATGATGTTAAGGGTTGTTTAAATGTTGACATCCTGCTAAATGATGATGAAGGCTGTTTAAATGTTGATAACCTGCTAAATGATGTTAAAGGTTGTTTTAATGTTGATAACTTGCTAAAGAATGTTAAAGGTTGTTTAAATGTTGATAAACCTGTTAAATAATGTTAAAGGTTGTTTAAATGTTATCACTGCTGCCCATCAGCCCCTCTGCCCCATCAGCCCCTCTGCTCCATCTGCCCCATCTGCCCCTCTGCTCCATCTGCACCTCTGCTCCATCTGCTCCATTGACCTAATGTTAAAGGCTGTTGTTAAATGATGTTGAAGGCTGTTTAAATGTTGATAATCTGCTAAATGATATTAAAGGTTGTTTAAATGTTGATAACCTGCAAAATAATGTTAAAGGTTGTTTAAATGTTGATAACCTGCTAAATAATGTTAAAGGTTGTTTTAATGTTATCACTGTTAAATGATGTTAAAGATTGTTTGAATGTTGACATCCTGCTAAATGATGTTGAAGGCTGTTTAAATGTTGATAACCTGCTAAATGATGTTAAAGGTTGTTTTAATGTTATCAATGTTAAATGATGTTAAAGGTTGTTTAAATGTTGACATCCTGCTAAATGATGTTGAAGGCTGTGTGTGTCTGTGTGGAGTGGGTATGAGGAACATGTTTGTATGTGGACGTGCGTGTGTGGGGGGAGGGGGAGAGACATTCAAAATAACTGTCACTATCTCTGCTTGTCTGAGTGGACAGGCCTTGTTTAATGTGATTTGCACCCTCCGAACAAACGGTTGTAGTTCGGGACCTGTTTAACTTATCGCTTAACCGAAAATATCGTATGAGAGAGGACCCCTGGCTGATCATTTTGATGTAATTTGTGTGTTGTTTGACCCAATATTGTCTGATTTATGACAAGTTAAAAACAGAGGCAAATTGTGAAAAATCCCTTAACTGACACACTGTCTCTGCTACTCTAGAATGTGATTTGCACCCTCCGAACAAACGGTTGTAGTTCGGGACCTGTTTAACTTATCGCTTAACCGAAAATATTGTATGAGAGAGGACCCCTGGCGGATCATTTTGATGTAATTTGTGTGTTGTTTGACCCAATATTGTCTGATTTATGACAAGTTAAATATAGAGGCAAATTGTGAAAATCCAATTCTGATGTTGAGAAATTAACATGGGAGTTAATGGGGCAGTTTTTTGTGTCTAATGCCAAACAAATGCTCATAACTCTAAAAGTAATTGATCAAATGATTAGATATCTTGGTTTAACAGAAAGGACAAGTTTCTCTCCCATTTAAAATTTAAATGGAGCTTCTAGATGAAAGTGGAAGGAATTTACAGCTGTTTATCCAGGAGATTTTTGATGATTTTTCATGACAGCACACTCTAACTGGGGACATTTCTGAACATTCCGCCATTCATTCCCTATGGGGAAAAGTCCACTTTGAGGACTTGTCCTGCAGACACCGTATGTCCAATATGTCCCAAAAGCACAAGCACACTTCTTCCAAATGAGATCTGCGAACATGCCAAATTTCAAGGTTCTAGCTTAAAAACTGTGACCTGTGAAAACGACCGAAAATCGAAATAGAATAATAATAAGAAGAATAATAATAAAAAGAAGAAATCGGATAACAGAATGTTGGCTTTGTCAAGCCAACATAACTAGAAAGTAAAGTTTGTGAACAAACTTTAAGTTGGCTTGACAAAGCTTGTTGTAACAGCATGAAGACAATGTTAAGTATGTTAAATGATAATAGTTGGTCCCAGATAGTTGCTAGTTGCTGTCTTTAGTTCAATAAGGACAGCAAATATAGTTGTTTTATCTTAACAGCTGAAACAGTTAAAAAAATCAATGGTTTCCTATGGGAGGATGGAGGGATGAAAACGAATGAATAGAAGAAAAAACTGTTTGAAACCATGCAAGACCATATTTAGTATATTTACAGTTGAGTGAGTACAGCAGTTTTAGTTGTTCTATCTATACATCTGGTGGAGTTATAAAACCAATTGAATCATATGGGATGATGGAGGGATGAATGAAATGATAGAAGGGAAGGATAGACAAATGTCATCAATATGATCTTCAGTACAGTGACAGGCATCAGCTATTGAGTAATTTCACCAAGTTTGATCATTGTATCTTGAAAATTAAGGCAGTTAGTAAATCAATGGATTCTTATGGGAGGATGGAGGGATGAATGAAATGATAGAAGGGGAGTACAGACAATTGGCATCAATATGATATTCAGTGTAGTGCTAGGGATCAGCTACTGAGTCATTTCACCAAGTTTGATCACTGTATCTTGAAAATTAAGGCAGTTAGAAAATCACAGGTTCTCAATGGGAGGATGGAGGGATGAATGAAATGATAGAATGGGAGGATAGACAAATGGCATCAATATGATATTCAGTGCAGTGCTAGGGATCAGCTACTGAGTCATTTCACCAAGTTTGATCACTATATCTCAAAAATTAAGGATTTTATAAAATCAATGGCTTCTTATGTGAGGATGGAGGGATGAATGAAATGATAGAATGGGAAGATAGACAAATGGCATCAATATGATATTCAGTACAGTGCTAGGGATCAGGTAGTGAGTCATTTCACCATGTTTGATCACTGTATCTTGAAAATTAAGGGATTTTTAAAATCAAAGGATTCTTATGGGAGGATGGAGGGATGAATGAAATGATAGAATGGGAGGGTAGACAAATGGCATCAATATGATATTCAGTGCGGTGCTAGGGATCAGCTACTGAGTCATGTCACAAGGTTTGATCACTCTATCTTGAAAATTAAGGATTTGATTAAATCAATGGTTTCCAATGGGAGGATGGAGGGATGAATGAAATGATAGAATGGGAGGATAACCAAATGGCGTCAATATGATATTCAGGGCAGTGCTAGGGATCAGCTACTGAGTCATGTCACCAAGTTTGATCACTATATCTCAAAAATCAAGGATTTTATTAAATCAATGGCTTCTTATGGGAGGATGGAGGGATGAATGAAATGATAGAATGGGAGGATAGACAAATGACATCAATATGATATTCAGTACAGTGCTAGGGATCAGGTAGTGAGTCATTTCACCATGTTTGATCACTGTATCTTGAAAATTAAGGGATTTTTAAAATCAATGGATTCTTATGGGAGGATGGAGGGATGAATGAAATGATAGAAGGGGAGTACAGACAATTGGCATCAATATGATATTCAGTGTAGTACTAGGGATCAGCTACTGAGTCATGTCACAAGGTTTGATCACTCTATCTTGAAAATTAAGGATTTGATTAAATCAATTGTTTCCAATGGGAGGATGGAGGGATGAATGAAATGATAGAATGGGAGGATAAACAAATGGCATCAATATGATATTCAGGGCAGTGTTAGGGATCAGCTACTGAGTCATGTCACCAAGTTTGATCACTGTATCTTGAAAATTAAGGATTTGATTAAATCAATGGTTTCCAATGGGAGGATGGAGGGATGAATGAAATGATAGAAGGGGAGTACAGACAATTGGCATCAGTATGATATTCAGTGTAGTGCTAGGGATCAGCTACTGAGTCATGTCACAAGGATTGATCACTGTATCTTGAAAATTAAGGATTTGATTAAATCAATGGTTTCCAATGGGAGGATGGAGGGATGAATGAAATGATAGAATGGGAGGATAGACAAATGGCATCAATATGCTATTCAGTGCGGTGCTAGGGATCAGCTACTGAATCATTTCACCAAGTTTGATCACTGTATCTTGAAAATTAAGGTAGTTATGAAATCAATGTAATCCTATGGGAGGGTGGAGGGATGAAGGGATGAAAAAAGAACAAAGAGAAGAAAATAAAAGGTTGTTTTATACCATATAAGTCCATATAACAGCATGTTTAGCATATATACAGTTGAAATGGTAAAGCATTTTTAGTTGTTCTATCTATACATCTGATTGAGTTATAACAGTGGTTTTCAGTGGGAGGATGGAGGGATGAAGGGATGAAAAAAGAAAGAATAGAAGCAAATAAAAGGCTGTTTTAGACCATATAACAGCATATTTATCATATTAACAGTTGAATCAGTACAACAGATTTAGTTGTTCTATCTATACATCTGATTCAGTTATAGCAGTGGTTTTAAATGGGAGGATGGAGGGATGAATGGATGATAAAAGAATGAATAGAAGAAAATAAAAAGCTGTTTTAGACCATATAAGACCATATAACACCACGTTTAGCATATATACAGGTTAGTCAGTACAGCAGATTTAGTTGTACTATCTATACAGCTGATGTAGTTATAAAATCAATGTATTTCTATGGGAGAATGGAGGGATGAAAAAAGGATGAATACAAAATGAGTGGTGAAAAATAGTTTTATCTTTACTGATATCAGACCAGATGTACTATGTCTAGTGATTTTGGTGGTAATAGCATATAAAACATACGAGCTAGAAGGCAGTGAAAAATGAATGGAAGTGAATGGGTGAAAAAGAAGGGATGAAAAAGAAGGGATAAAAGAGTGATAGAGTTGTGAAAAGTTGTTGTTTTCGTTCTTTCCATCACTGGACCATGTATATCGAGTTTGGTGGATCTATCTTGAAATCTGACAAAATGAGAGCAGTTTGAAAATTGGCCCATTGAAAGTCTATGGGAAAAATTGCTCGGATGGAGGTATAGAAAGGAGGGATGCAGATGGTTTATCTTTCTAAAAAGCACAAGCACACTATTCTGATATGGGGCGGAGGTTCCTACAAAGTTTGGTGGTTCTATCTTAAAAGCTGTGGACGAAATAGGCGGACAAACTTTTTGGGAGGAATAATAATAATAAGAAGAATAAGAAGAACAGTAAGTTGGCTTTGCAAGCCAACTTAACTAGAAAGTAAAGTTTGTGAACAAACTTTAAGTTGGCTTGACAAAGCTTGTTGTAACAGCATGAAGACAATGTTAAGTATGTTAAATAATAATAGTTGGTCCCAGAAAAGCATAGTAGTTCAATAAGGACAGCAAATATAGTTTGTTTTATCTTAACAGCTGAAACAGTTTAAAAATCAATGGTTTCCTATGGGAGGATGGAGGGATGAAAACGAATGAATAGACGAAAAAACTGTTTAACACCATGTAAGACCATATTTAGTATATTTACAGTTGAGTCACTATATCAGATTTAGTTGTTAAATCTATACATCTGATGGAGTTATAAAATCAATGGATTCTTATGGGAGGATGGAGGGATGAATGAAATGATAGAATGGGAGGATAGACAAATGTCATCAATATGATATTCAGTGCGGTGCTGAGGATCAGCTACTGAGTCATGTCACAAGGTTTGATCACTGTATCTTGAAAATTAAGGATTTGATTAAATCCATGGTTTCCAATGGGAGGATGGAGGGATGAATGAAATGATAGAATGGGAGGATAAACAAATGGCATCAATATGATATTCAGTGCGGTGCTAGGGATCAGCTACTGAGTCATTTCACCAAGTTTGATCAATGTATCTTGAAAATTAAGGATTTGATTAAATCAATGGTTTCCAATGGGTGGATGGAGGGATGAATGAAATGATAGAATGGGAGGATAGGCAATTGGCATCAATATGCTATTCAGTGCGGTGCTAGGGATCAGCTACTGAGTCATGTCACAAGGTTTGATCACTGTATCTTGAAAATTAAGGATTTGATTAAATCAATGGTTTCCAATGGGAGGATGGAGGGATGAATGAAATGATAGAATGGGAGGATAGACAAATGGCATCAATATGATATTCAGTGCAGTGCTAGGGATGAGGTAGTGAGTCATGTCACCAAGTTTGATCACTGTATCTTGAAAATTAAGGTATTTAATGAAATCAATGGTTCTCTATGGGAGGATGGAGGGATGAATGAAATGATAGAATGGGAGGATAAACAAATTGCATCAATATGATATTCAGTGCGGTGCTAGGGATCAGCTACTGAGTCATGTCACAAGGTTTGATCACTGTATCTTGAAAATGAAGGATTTGATTAAATCAATGGTTTCCAATGGGAGGATGGAGGGATGAATGAAATGATAGAATGGGAGGATAGACAAATGGCATCAATATGATATTCAGGGCAGTGTTAGGGATCAGCTACTGAGTCATTTCACCAAGTTTGATCACTGTATCTTGAAAATTAAGGGATTGAATAAATCAATGGTTTCCAATGGGAGGATGGAGGGATGAATGAAATGATAGAATGGGAGGATAAACAAATGGCATCAATATGATATTCAGGGCAGTGTTAGGGATCAGCTACTGAGTCATTTCACCAAATTTGATCACTGTATCTTAAAAATTAAGGATTTGATTAAATCAATGGTTTCCAATGGGAGGATGAAGGGATGAATGAAATGATAGAATGGGAGGATAGACAAATGGCATCAATATGCTATTCAGTGCGGTGCTAGGGATCAGCTACTGAGTCATGTCACAAGGTTTGATCACTGTATCTTGAAAATTAAGGATTTGATTAAATCCATGGTTTCCAATGGGAGGATGGAGGGATGAATGAAATGATAGAATGGGAGGATAAACAAATGGCATCAATATGATATTCAGTGCGGTGCTAGGGATCAGCTACTGAGTTATGTCACAAGGTTTGATCACTGTATCTTGAAAATTAAGGATTTGATTAAATCAATGGTTTCCAATGGGAGGATGGAGGGATGAATGAAATGATAGAATGGGAGGATAGACAAATGGCATCAATATGATATTCAGTGCGGTGCTAGGGATCAGCTACTGAGTCATGTCACAAGGTTTGATCACTGTATCTTGAAAATGAAGGATTTGATTAAATCAATGGTTTCCAATGGGAGGATGGAGGGATGAATGAAATGATAGAATGGGAGGATAGACAAATGGCATCAATATGATATTCAGGGCAGTGTTAGGGATCAGCTACTGAGTCATTTCACCAAGTTTGATCACTGTATCTTGAAAATTAAGGGATTGAATAAATCAATGGTTTCCAATGGGAGGATGGAGGGATGAATGAAATGATAGAATGGGAGGATAAACAAATGGCATCAATATGATATTCAGGGCAGTGTTAGGGATCAGCTACTGAGTCATTTCACCAAATTTGATCACTGTATCTTGAAAATTAAGGATTTGATTAAATCATAGGTTTCCAATGGGAGGATGGAGGGATGAATGAAATGATAGAATGGGAGGATAGACAAATGGCATCAATATGCTATTCAGTGCGGTGCTAGGGATCAGCTACTGTGTCATGTCACAAGGTTAGTCACTGTATTTTGAAAATTAAGGATTTGATTAAATCAATGGTTTCCAATGGGAGGATGGAGGGATGAATGAAATGATAGAATGGGAGGATAGACAAATGGCATCAATATGCTATTCAGTGCGGTGCTAGGGATCAGCTACTGAGTCATGTCACCAAGTTTGATCACTGTATCTTGAAAATTAGGGATTTGATTAAATCAATGGTTTCCAATGGGAGGATGGAGGGATGAATGAAATGATAGAATGGGAGGATAGACAAATGGTATCAATATGCTATTCAGTGCGGTGCTAGGGATCAGTGACTGAGTCATGTCACAAGGTTTGATCACTGTATCTTGAAAATTAAGGATTTGATTAAATCAATGGTTGTCTATGAGAGGATGGAGGGATGAATGAAGTGATAGAATGGGAGGATAGACAAATGGCATCAATATGCTATTCAGTGCGGTGCTAGGGATCAGCTACTGAGTCATGTCACAAGGTTTGATCACTGTATCTTGAAAATTAAGGATTTGATTAAATCAATGGTTTCCAATGGGAGGATGGAGGGATGAAAGGATGAAAAAGAATGAATAGAAGAAAAGAAAAAACTGTTTTAGACCATATAAGACCATATAACACCATGTTTAGCATATATACAATTGAATTGGAATAGCATTTTTAGTTGTTCTATCTAAACAGCTGATTGAGTTATATTAGTTGTTTCCAATGGGAGGATGGAGGGATGAAGGAATGAAAAAAGAATGAATAGAAGAAAATAAAAAGCTGTTTTAGACCATATAAGACCATATACCACCATGTGTAGCATATATACAGCTTAGTCAGTACAGCAGATATAGTTGTACTATCTATACAGCTGATGTAGTTATAAAATCAATGTATTTCTATGGGAGAATGGAGGGATGAAAAAAGGATGAATACAAAATGAGTGGTAAAAAATAGTTGTATCTTTACTGATATCAGACCAGATGTACTATATCTAGTGATTTTGGTGGTAATAGCATGTAAAACATACGAGCTACAAGGCAGTGAAAAATGAATGGAAGTGAATGGGTGAAAAAGAAGGGATGAAAAAGAAGGGATAAAAGAGTGATAGAGTTGTGAAAAGTTGTTGTTTTCGTTCTTTCCATCACTGGACCATGTATATCGAGTTTGGTGGATTTATCTTGAAATCTGACAAAATGAGAGCAGTTTGAAAATTGGCCCCATGCAAGTCTATGGGAAAAATGGCTCGGTTGGAGGCATAAAAAGGGTGGAGGCAGGTGGTGTATCTTTCTATAAAGCACAAGCACACTATTCTGATATAGGGCGGAGGTTCCTACAAAGTTTGGTGGTTCTATCTTAAAAGCTGTGGACGAAATAGCGTGTCAAATTTTTACGAGTCGGAATAATAATAATAATAATAACTAGAAAGTAAAGTTTGTGAACAAACTTTAAGTTGGCTTGACAAAGCTTGTTGTAACAGCATGAAGACAATGTTAAGTATGTTAAATGATAATAGTTGGTCCCAGAAAAGCATAGTAGTTCGATAAGGACAGCAAATATAGTTGTTTTATCTTAACAGCTGAAACAGTTAAAAAATCAATGGTTTCCTATGGGAGGATGGAGGGATGAAAACGAATGAATAGAAGAAAAAACTGTTTAAAACCATGTAAGACCATATTTAGTATATTTACAGTTGAGTGAGTACAGCAGTTTAAGTTGTTCCATCTATACATCTGGTGGAGTTATAAAACCAATTGAATCATATGGGAGGATGGAGGGGTGAATGAAATGATAGAAATGGGAGGATAGTCAAATGGCATCAATATGTTATTCAGTGCAGGGCTAGGGATCAGCTACTGAGTCATTTCACCAAGTTTGATCACTGCATCTTGAAAATTAAGGGATTGATTAAATCAATGGTTTCCAATGGGAGGATGGAGGGATGAAAACAAATGAATAGAAGACAAAACTGTTTAACATCATGTAAGACCATATTTAGTATATTTACATTTGAGACAGTATATCAGATTTAGTTGTTAAATCTTTACATCTGATGGAGTTATAAAATCAATAAAATCCTATGGGAGGATGGAAGGATGAATGAAATGATAGAATGGGAGGATAGACAAATGGCATCAATATGATATTCAGTGCAGTGCTAGGGACCAGCTACTGAGCCATTTCACCAAGTTTGATCACTGTATCTTAAAAATTAAGGGATTGATTAAATCAATGGATTCTTATGGGAGGATGGAGGGATGAATGAAATGATAGAATGGGAGGATAGACAAATGGCATCAATATGGTATTCAGTGCAGTGCTAGGGATCAGCCACTGAGTCATGTCACAAGGTTTGATCACTGTATCTTGAAAATTAAGGATTTGATTAAATCAATGGTTTCCAATGAGAGGATGGAGGGATGAATGAAATGATAGAATGGGAGGATAGACAAATGGCATCAATATGATATTCAGTGCGGTGCTAGGGATCAGCTACTGAGTCATGTCACAAGGTTTGATCACTGTATCTTTAAAAATAAGAGATTGATTAAATCAATGGATTCTTATGGGAGGATGGAGGGATGAATGAAATGATAGAATGGGAGGATAAACAAATGGCATCAATATGATATTCAGGGCAGTGTTAGGGATCAGCTACTGAGTCATGTCACCAAGTTTGATCACTGTATCTTGAAAATTAAGGATTTGATTAAATCAATGGTTTCCAATGGGTGGATGGAGGGATGAATGAAATGATAGAATGGGAGGATTGACAAATGGCATCAATATGATATTCAGTGTGGTGCTAGGGATCAGCTACTGAGTCATGTCACCAAGTTTGATCACTGTATCTTGAAAATTAAGGATTTGATTAAATCAATGGTTTCCAATGGGAGGATGGAGGGATGAATGAAATGATAGAATGGGAGGATAGACAAATGGCATCAATATGATATTCAGGGCAGTGTTAGGGATCAGCTACTGAGTCATTTCACCAAGTTTGATCACTGTATCTTGAAAATTAAGGGATTGAATAAATCAATGGTTTCCAATGGGAGGATGGAGGGATGAATGAAATGATAGAATGGGAGGATAAACAAATGGCATCAATATGATATTCAGGGCAGTGTTAGGGATCAGCTACTGAGTCATGTCACCAAGTTTGATCACTGTATCTTGAAAATTAAGGATTTGAATAAATCAATGGTTTCCAATGGGAGGATGGAGGGATGAATGAAATGATAGAATGGGAGGATAGACAAATGGCATCAATATGATATTCAGGGCAGTGTTAGGGATCAGCTACTGAGTCATTTCACCAAATTTGATCACTGTATCTTGAAAATGAAGGATTTGATTAAATCATAGGTTTCCAATGGGAGGATGGAGGGATGAATGAAATGATAGAATGGGAGGATAGACAAATGGCATCAATATGATATTCAGTGCGGTGCTAGGGATCAGCTACTGAGTCATTTCACCAAGTTTGATCACTATATCTCAAAAATTAAGGATTTTATTAAATCAATGGCTTCTTATGGGAGGATGGAGGGATGAATGAAATGATAGAATGGGAGGATAGACAAATGGCATCAATATGATATTCAGTACAGTGCTAGGGATCAGGTAGTGAGTCATTTCACCATGTTTGATCACTGTATCTTGAAAATTAAGGGATTTTTAAAATCAATTGATTCTTATGGGAGGATGGAGGGATGAATGAAATGATAGAAGGGGAGTACAGACAATTGGCATCAATATGATATTCAGTGTAGTACTAGGGATCAGCTACTGAGTCATGTCACAAGGTTTGATCACTCTATCTTGAAAATTAAGGATTTGATTACATCAATTGTTTCCAATGGGAGGATGGAGGGATGAATGAAATGATAGAATGGGAGGATAAACAAATGGCATCAATATGATATTCAGGGCAGTGTTAGGGATCAGCTACTGAGTCATGTCACCAAGTTTGATCACTGTATCTTGAAAATTAAGGATTTGATTAAATCAATGGTTTCCAATGGGAGGATGGAGGGATGAATGAAATGATAGAAGGGGAGTACAGACAATTGGCATCAGTATGATATTCAGTGTAGTGCTAGGGATCAGCTACTGAGTCATGTCACAAGGATTGATCACTGTATCTTGAAAATTAAGGATTTGATTAAATCAATGGTTTCCAATGGGAGGATGGAGGGATGAATGAAATGATAGAATGGGAGGATGGACAAATGGCATCAATATGGTATTCAGTGCAGTGCTAGGGATCAGCTACTGAATCATTTCACCAAGTTTGATCACTGTATCTTGAAAATTAAGGTAGTTATGAAATCAATGTAATCCTATGGGAGGGTGAAGGGATGAAGGGATGAAAAAAGAACAAAGAGAAGAAAATAAAAGGTTGTTTTATACCATATAAGTCCATATAACAGCATGTTTAGCATATATACAGTTGAAATGGTAAAGCATTTTTAGTTGTTCTATCTATACATCTGATTGAGTTATAACAGTGGTTTTCAGTGGGAGGATGGAGGGATGAAGGGATGAAAAAAGAAAGAATAGAAGCAAATAAAAGGCTGTTTTAGACCATATAACAGCATATTTATCATATTAACAGTTGAATCAGTACAACAGATTTAGTTGTTCTATCTATACATCTGATTCAGTTATAGCAGTGGTTTTAAATGGGAGGATGGAGGGATGAATGGATGATAAAAGAATGAATAGAAGAAAATAAAAAGCTGTTTTAGACCATATAAGACCATATAACACCACGTTTAGCATATATACAGGTTAGTCAGTACAGCAGATTTAGTTGTACTATCTATACAGCTGATGTAGTTATAAAATCAATGTATTTCTATGGGAGAATGGAGGGATGAAAAAAGGATGAATACAAAATGAGTGGTGAAAAATAGTTTTATCTTTACTGATATCAGACCAGATGTACTATGTCTAGTGATTTTGGTGGTAATAGCATATAAAACATACGAGCTAGAAGGCAGTGAAAAATGAATGGAAGTGAATGGGTGAAAAAGAAGGGATGAAAAAGAAGGGATAAAAGAGTGATAGAGTTGTGAAAAGTTGTTGTTTTCGTTCTTTCCATCACTGGACCATGTATATCGAGTTTGGTGGATCTATCTTGAAATCTGACAAAATGAGAGCAGTTTGAAAATTGGCCCATTGAAAGTCTATGGGAAAAATTGCTCGGATGGAGGTATAGAAAGGAGGGATGCAGATGGTTTATCTTTCTAAAAAGCACAAGCACACTATTCTGATATGGGGCGGAGGTTCCTACAAAGTTTGGTGGTTCTATCTTAAAAGCTGTGGACGAAATAGGCGGACAAACTTTTTGGGAGGAATAATAATAATAAGAAGAATAAGAAGAACAGTAAGTTGGCTTTGCAAGCCAACTTAACTAGAAAGTAAAGTTTGTGAACAAACTTTAAGTTGGCTTGACAAAGCTTGTTGTAACAGCATGAAGACAATGTTAAGTATGTTAAATAATAATAGTTGGTCCCAGAAAAGCATAGTAGTTCAATAAGGACAGCAAATATAGTTTGTTTTATCTTAACAGCTGAAACAGTTTAAAAATCAATGGTTTCCTATGGGAGGATGGAGGGATGAAAACGAATGAATAGACGAAAAAACTGTTTAACACCATGTAAGACCATATTTAGTATATTTACAGTTGAGTCACTATATCAGATTTAGTTGTTAAATCTATACATCTGATGGAGTTATAAAATCAATGGATTCTTATGGGAGGATGGAGGGATGAATGAAATGATAGAATGGGAGGATAGACAAATGTCATCAATATGATATTCAGTGCGGTGCTGAGGATCAGCTACTGAGTCATGTCACAAGGTTTGATCACTGTATCTTGAAAATTAAGGATTTGATTAAATCCATGGTTTCCAATGGGAGGATGGAGGGATGAATGAAATGATAGAATGGGAGGATAAACAAATGGCATCAATATGATATTCAGTGCGGTGCTAGGGATCAGCTACTGAGTCATTTCACCAAGTTTGATCAATGTATCTTGAAAATTAAGGATTTGATTAAATCAATGGTTTCCAATGGGTGGATGGAGGGATGAATGAAATGATAGAATGGGAGGATAGGCAATTGGCATCAATATGCTATTCAGTGCGGTGCTAGGGATCAGCTACTGAGTCATGTCACAAGGTTTGATCACTGTATCTTGAAAATTAAGGATTTGATTAAATCAATGGTTTCCAATGGGAGGATGGAGGGATGAATGAAATGATAGAATGGGAGGATAGACAAATGGCATCAATATGATATTCAGTGCAGTGCTAGGGATGAGGTAGTGAGTCATGTCACCAAGTTTGATCACTGTATCTTGAAAATTAAGGTATTTAATGAAATCAATGGTTCTCTATGGGAGGATGGAGGGATGAATGAAATGATAGAATGGGAGGATAAACAAATTGCATCAATATGATATTCAGTGCGGTGCTAGGGATCAGCTACTGAGTCATGTCACAAGGTTTGATCACTGTATCTTGAAAATGAAGGATTTGATTAAATCAATGGTTTCCAATGGGAGGATGGAGGGATGAATGAAATGATAGAATGGGAGGATAGACAAATGGCATCAATATGATATTCAGGGCAGTGTTAGGGATCAGCTACTGAGTCATTTCACCAAGTTTGATCACTGTATCTTGAAAATTAAGGGATTGAATAAATCAATGGTTTCCAATGGGAGGATGGAGGGATGAATGAAATGATAGAATGGGAGGATAAACAAATGGCATCAATATGATATTCAGGGCAGTGTTAGGGATCAGCTACTGAGTCATTTCACCAAATTTGATCACTGTATCTTAAAAATTAAGGATTTGATTAAATCAATGGTTTCCAATGGGAGGATGAAGGGATGAATGAAATGATAGAATGGGAGGATAGACAAATGGCATCAATATGCTATTCAGTGCGGTGCTAGGGATCAGCTACTGAGTCATGTCACAAGGTTTGATCACTGTATCTTGAAAATTAAGGATTTGATTAAATCCATGGTTTCCAATGGGAGGATGGAGGGATGAATGAAATGATAGAATGGGAGGATAAACAAATGGCATCAATATGATATTCAGTGCGGTGCTAGGGATCAGCTACTGAGTTATGTCACAAGGTTTGATCACTGTATCTTGAAAATTAAGGATTTGATTAAATCAATGGTTTCCAATGGGAGGATGGAGGGATGAATGAAATGATAGAATGGGAGGATAGACAAATGGCATCAATATGATATTCAGTGCGGTGCTAGGGATCAGCTACTGAGTCATGTCACAAGGTTTGATCACTGTATCTTGAAAATGAAGGATTTGATTAAATCAATGGTTTCCAATGGGAGGATGGAGGGATGAATGAAATGATAGAATGGGAGGATAGACAAATGGCATCAATATGATATTCAGGGCAGTGTTAGGGATCAGCTACTGAGTCATTTCACCAAGTTTGATCACTGTATCTTGAAAATTAAGGGATTGAATAAATCAATGGTTTCCAATGGGAGGATGGAGGGATGAATGAAATGATAGAATGGGAGGATAAACAAATGGCATCAATATGATATTCAGGGCAGTGTTAGGGATCAGCTACTGAGTCATTTCACCAAATTTGATCACTGTATCTTGAAAATTAAGGATTTGATTAAATCATAGGTTTCCAATGGGAGGATGGAGGGATGAATGAAATGATAGAATGGGAGGATAGACAAATGGCATCAATATGCTATTCAGTGCGGTGCTAGGGATCAGCTACTGTGTCATGTCACAAGGTTAGTCACTGTATTTTGAAAATTAAGGATTTGATTAAATCAATGGTTTCCAATGGGAGGATGGAGGGATGAATGAAATGATAGAATGGGAGGATAGACAAATGGCATCAATATGCTATTCAGTGCGGTGCTAGGGATCAGCTACTGAGTCATGTCACCAAGTTTGATCACTGTATCTTGAAAATTAGGGATTTGATTAAATCAATGGTTTCCAATGGGAGGATGGAGGGATGAATGAAATGATAGAATGGGAGGATAGACAAATGGTATCAATATGCTATTCAGTGCGGTGCTAGGGATCAGTGACTGAGTCATGTCACAAGGTTTGATCACTGTATCTTGAAAATTAAGGATTTGATTAAATCAATGGTTGTCTATGAGAGGATGGAGGGATGAATGAAGTGATAGAATGGGAGGATAGACAAATGGCATCAATATGCTATTCAGTGCGGTGCTAGGGATCAGCTACTGAGTCATGTCACAAGGTTTGATCACTGTATCTTGAAAATTAAGGATTTGATTAAATCAATGGTTTCCAATGGGAGGATGGAGGGATGAAAGGATGAAAAAGAATGAATAGAAGAAAAGAAAAAACTGTTTTAGACCATATAAGACCATATAACACCATGTTTAGCATATATACAATTGAATTGGAATAGCATTTTTAGTTGTTCTATCTAAACAGCTGATTGAGTTATATTAGTTGTTTCCAATGGGAGGATGGAGGGATGAAGGAATGAAAAAAGAATGAATAGAAGAAAATAAAAAGCTGTTTTAGACCATATAACAGCATATTTATCATATTAACAGTTGAATCAGTACAGCAGATTTAGTTGTTCTATCTATACATCTGATTCAGTTTTATCAGTGGTTTTCAATGGGAGGATGGAGGGATGAAGGAATGAAAAAAGAATGAATAGAAGAAAATAAAAAGCTGTTTTAGACCATATAAGACCATATAACACTATGTTTATCATATATAAGATTGAATTGGAATAGCATGTTTAGTTGATCTATCTAAACAGCTGATTGAGTTATATTAGTTGTTTCCAATGGGAGGATGGAGGGATGAAGGAATGAAAAAAGAATGAATAGAAGAAAATAAAAAGCTGTTTTAGACCATATAAGACCATATACCACCATGTGTAGCATATATACAGCTTAGTCAGTACAGCAGATATAGTTGTACTATCTATACAGCTGATGTAGTTATAAAATCAATGTATTTCTATGGGAGAATGGAGGGATGAAAAAAGGATGAATACAAAATGAGTGGTAAAAAATAGTTGTATCTTTACTGATATCAGACCAGATGTACTATATCTAGTGATTTTGGTGGTAATAGCATGTAAAACATACGAGCTACAAGGCAGTGAAAAATGAATGGAAGTGAATGGGTGAAAAAGAAGGGATGAAAAAGAAGGGATAAAAGAGTGATAGAGTTGTGAAAAGTTGTTGTTTTCGTTCTTTCCATCACTGGACCATGTATATCGAGTTTGGTGGATTTATCTTGAAATCTGACAAAATGAGAGCAGTTTGAAAATTGGCCCCATGCAAGTCTATGGGAAAAATGGCTCGGTTGGAGGCATAAAAAGGGTGGAGGCAGGTGGTGTATCTTTCTATAAAGCACAAGCACACTATTCTGATATAGGGCGGAGGTTCCTACAAAGTTTGGTGGTTCTATCTTAAAAGCTGTGGACGAAATAGCGTGTCAAATTTTTACGAGTCGGAATAATAATAATAATAATAACTAGAAAGTAAAGTTTGTGAA
The DNA here is from genome assembly GCF_052324685.1 of Brachyhypopomus gauderio. NCBI lineage: Eukaryota > Metazoa > Chordata > Actinopteri > Gymnotiformes > Hypopomidae > Brachyhypopomus > Brachyhypopomus gauderio. The sequence goes on from NC_135212.1 coordinate 725,097, forward strand.
CAAACTTTAAGTTGGCTTGACAAAGCTTGTTGTAACAGCATGAAGACAATGTTAAGTATGTTAAATGATAATAGTTGGTCCCAGAAAAGCATAGTAGTTCGATAAGGACAGCAAATATAGTTGTTTTATCTTAACAGCTGAAACAGTTAAAAAATCAATGGTTTCCTATGGGAGGATGGAGGGATGAAAACGAATGAATAGAAGAAAAAACTGTTTAAAACCATGTAAGACCATATTTAGTATATTTACAGTTGAGTGAGTACAGCAGTTTAAGTTGTTCCATCTATACATCTGGTGGAGTTATAAAACCAATTGAATCATATGGGAGGATGGAGGGGTGAATGAAATGATAGAAATGGGAGGATAGTCAAATGGCATCAATATGTTATTCAGTGCAGGGCTAGGGATCAGCTACTGAGTCATTTCACCAAGTTTGATCACTGCATCTTGAAAATTAAGGGATTGATTAAATCAATGGTTTCCAATGGGAGGATGGAGGGATGAAAACAAATGAATAGAAGACAAAACTGTTTAACATCATGTAAGACCATATTTAGTATATTTACATTTGAGACAGTATATCAGATTTAGTTGTTAAATCTTTACATCTGATGGAGTTATAAAATCAATAAAATCCTATGGGAGGATGGAAGGATGAATGAAATGATAGAATGGGAGGATAGACAAATGGCATCAATATGATATTCAGTGCAGTGCTAGGGACCAGCTACTGAGCCATTTCACCAAGTTTGATCACTGTATCTTAAAAATTAAGGGATTGATTAAATCAATGGATTCTTATGGGAGGATGGAGGGATGAATGAAATGATAGAATGGGAGGATAGACAAATGGCATCAATATGGTATTCAGTGCAGTGCTAGGGATCAGCCACTGAGTCATGTCACAAGGTTTGATCACTGTATCTTGAAAATTAAGGATTTGATTAAATCAATGGTTTCCAATGAGAGGATGGAGGGATGAATGAAATGATAGAATGGGAGGATAGACAAATGGCATCAATATGATATTCAGTGCGGTGCTAGGGATCAGCTACTGAGTCATGTCACAAGGTTTGATCACTGTATCTTTAAAAATAAGAGATTGATTAAATCAATGGATTCTTATGGGAGGATGGAGGGATGAATGAAATGATAGAATGGGAGGATAAACAAATGGCATCAATATGATATTCAGGGCAGTGTTAGGGATCAGCTACTGAGTCATGTCACCAAGTTTGATCACTGTATCTTGAAAATTAAGGATTTGATTAAATCAATGGTTTCCAATGGGTGGATGGAGGGATGAATGAAATGATAGAATGGGAGGATTGACAAATGGCATCAATATGATATTCAGTGTGGTGCTAGGGATCAGCTACTGAGTCATGTCACCAAGTTTGATCACTGTATCTTGAAAATTAAGGATTTGATTAAATCAATGGTTTCCAATGGGAGGATGGAGGGATGAATGAAATGATAGAATGGGAGGATAGACAAATGGCATCAATATGATATTCAGGGCAGTGTTAGGGATCAGCTACTGAGTCATTTCACCAAGTTTGATCACTGTATCTTGAAAATTAAGGGATTGAATAAATCAATGGTTTCCAATGGGAGGATGGAGGGATGAATGAAATGATAGAATGGGAGGATAAACAAATGGCATCAATATGATATTCAGGGCAGTGTTAGGGATCAGCTACTGAGTCATGTCACCAAGTTTGATCACTGTATCTTGAAAATTAAGGATTTGAATAAATCAATGGTTTCCAATGGGAGGATGGAGGGATGAATGAAATGATAGAATGGGAGGATAGACAAATGGCATCAATATGATATTCAGGGCAGTGTTAGGGATCAGCTACTGAGTCATTTCACCAAATTTGATCACTGTATCTTGAAAATGAAGGATTTGATTAAATCATAGGTTTCCAATGGGAGGATGGAGGGATGAATGAAATGATAGAATGGGAGGATAGACAAATGGCATCAATATGATATTCAGTGCGGTGCTAGGGATCAGCTACTGAGTCATTTCACCAAGTTTGATCACTATATCTCAAAAATTAAGGATTTTATTAAATCAATGGCTTCTTATGGGAGGATGGAGGGATGAATGAAATGATAGAATGGGAGGATAGACAAATGGCATCAATATGATATTCAGTACAGTGCTAGGGATCAGGTAGTGAGTCATTTCACCATGTTTGATCACTGTATCTTGAAAATTAAGGGATTTTTAAAATCAATTGATTCTTATGGGAGGATGGAGGGATGAATGAAATGATAGAAGGGGAGTACAGACAATTGGCATCAATATGATATTCAGTGTAGTACTAGGGATCAGCTACTGAGTCATGTCACAAGGTTTGATCACTCTATCTTGAAAATTAAGGATTTGATTACATCAATTGTTTCCAATGGGAGGATGGAGGGATGAATGAAATGATAGAATGGGAGGATAAACAAATGGCATCAATATGATATTCAGGGCAGTGTTAGGGATCAGCTACTGAGTCATGTCACCAAGTTTGATCACTGTATCTTGAAAATTAAGGATTTGATTAAATCAATGGTTTCCAATGGGAGGATGGAGGGATGAATGAAATGATAGAAGGGGAGTACAGACAATTGGCATCAGTATGATATTCAGTGTAGTGCTAGGGATCAGCTACTGAGTCATGTCACAAGGATTGATCACTGTATCTTGAAAATTAAGGATTTGATTAAATCAATGGTTTCCAATGGGAGGATGGAGGGATGAATGAAATGATAGAATGGGAGGATGGACAAATGGCATCAATATGGTATTCAGTGCAGTGCTAGGGATCAGCTACTGAATCATTTCACCAAGTTTGATCACTGTATCTTGAAAATTAAGGTAGTTATGAAATCAATGTAATCCTATGGGAGGGTGAAGGGATGAAGGGATGAAAAAAGAACAAAGAGAAGAAAATAAAAGGTTGTTTTATACCATATAAGTCCATATAACAGCATGTTTAGCATATATACAGTTAAAATGGTAAAGCATTTTTAGTTGTTCTATCTATACATCTGATTGAGTTATAACAGTGGTTTTCAGTGGGAGGATGGAGGGATGAAGGGATGAAAAAAGAAAGAATAGAAGCAAATAAAAGGCTGTTTTAGACCATATAACAGCATATTTATCATATTAACAGTTGAATCAGTACAACAGATTTAGTTGTTCTATCTATACATCTGATTCAGTTATAGCAGTGGTTTTAAATGGGAGGATGGAGGGATGAATGGATGATAAAAGAATGAATAGAAGAAAATAAAAAGCTGTTTTAGACCATATAAGACCATATAACACCACGTTTAGCACATATACAGGTTAGTCAGTACAGCAGATTTAGTTGTACTATCTATACAGCTGATGTAGTTATAAAATCAATGTATTTCTATGGGAGAATGGAGGGATGAAAAAAGGATGAATACAAAATGAGTGGTGAAAAATAGTTTTATCTTTACTGATATCAGACCAGATGTACTATGTCTAGTGATTTTGGTGGTAATAGCATATAAAACATACGAGCTAGAAGGCAGTGAAAAATGAATGGAAGTGAATGGGTGAAAAAGAAGGGATGAAAAAGAAGGGATAAAAGAGTGATAGAGTTGTGAAAAGTTGTTGTTTTCGTTCTTTCCATCACTGGACCATGTATATCGAGTTTGGTGGATCTATCTTGAAATCTGACAAAATGAGAGCAGTTTGAAAATTGGCCCATTGAAAGTCTATGGGAAAAATTGCTCGGATGGAGGTATAGAAAGGAGGGATGCAGATGGTTTATCTTTCTAAAAAGCACAAGCACACTATTCTGATATGGGGCGGAGGTTCCTACAAAGTTTGGTGGTTCTATCTTAAAAGCTGTGGACGAAATAGGCGGACAAACTTTTTGGGAGGAATAATAATAATAAGAAGAATAAGAAGAACAGTAAGTTGGCTTTGCAAGCCAACTTAATAAGAAGATTAAGAAGAACAGCAAGTTGGCTTTGTCAAGCCAACTTAACTAGATAGGCAAAGTTTGTGAACAAACTTTATGTTGGCTTGCAAAGCAGCTGAAACGTTGTTTTGAATGTTGTTGACCTCCTAATGTTAAAGGTTGTTTTAATGTTGATATCCTGCTAAATGATGTTGAAGGCTGTTTAAATGTTGACAACCTGCTAAATGATGTTAAAGGTTGTTTCAATGTTATCACTGTTAAATGATATTCAGTGTAGTGCTAGGGATCAGCTTTTGGGTAATTTCACCAAGTCTGATCACCAAGTCTTGAAAATTAAGAGATTGATGAAATCAGTGCATTCCTATAGGAGGATGGAGGGATGAATGAAATGATAGAAGGGGAGGACAAATGACATCAATATGATATTCAGTGCAGTTCTAGGCATCAGCTCCTGAGTCATTTTATCAAGTTTGATCACTATATCTTGAAAATTAAGGAATTGATTAAATCATTGCATTTCTATGAGATGGAGGGATAAATGAAATGATAGAAGGGGAGGATCGACAAATGCCATCAATATGATATTCAGGGCAGTGCAAGGCATCAGCTCCTGATTCATTTCACCAGGTTCGATCACGATATCTTGAAAATTAAGGGAGTTATGAAATCAATGGGTCCATATGGGAGGATGGAGGGATGAATGAAATGATAGAATGGGAGGATAGACAAATGGCATCAATATGATATTCAGTATAGTGTTAGGGATCAGCTCCTGAGTCAATTTACAAAGTTTGATCACTATATCTTGAAAATTAAGGGATTGATTAAATCAATGCATTTCTATGAGATGGGGGGATGAATGAAATGATAGAACGGGAGGATAGACAAATGGCATCAATATGATATTCAGTGCAGTGCAAGGCATCAGCTCCTGAGTCATTTTACAAAGTTTGATCACTATATCTTGAAAATTAAGGGAGTTATGAAATCAATGCATTACTATAGGAAGATGGAGGGATAAATGAAATGATAGAAGGGGAGCATAGATAAATGACATCAATATGATATTCAGTGTAGTGTTAGGGATCAGCTTCTGAGTCATTTTACCAAGTTTGATAACTATATCTTGAAAATTAAGGGATTGATTAAGTCAATGCATTCTTATGGGAGGATGGAAGGATGAATGAAATGATAGAAGGGGAGGATAGACAAATGGCATCAATATGATATTCAGTGCAGTGCTAGGGATCAGCTATTGAGTCAGTTCACCAAGTCTGATCATTAAGTCTTGAAAATTAACGGAGTTATGAAATCAATGGGTCCATATGGGAGGATGGAGGGAGGAATGAAATGATAGAACGGGAGGATAGACAAATGGCATCAATATGTTATTCAGTGTAGTGTTAGGGATCAGCTCCTAAGTCATTTTACCAAGTTTGATCAATATATCTTGCAAATTAAGGGATTGATGAAATCAATGCATTCCTATGGGAAGATGGAGGGATGAATGAAATGATTGAAGGGGAGGATAGACAAATGGCATCAATATGATACTCAGTGCAGTGCTAGGCATCAGCTCCTGAGTCATTTTACCAAGTTTGATTACTATATCTTGAAAATTAAGAGATTGATGAAATCAATGCATTCCTATGGGAGGATGGAGGGATGAATGAAATGATAGAAGGGGAGGATAGACAAATGGCATCAATATGATAATCAGTGTAGCACTAGGCATTAGCTACTAAATTGACTGGTGTGGTTGATGCTGATGTATTTGGCTAAAGGGGTAGTTGCAGTTGAGGGGTAGTTTAGCTGTTAGGGCAATTACTATTGAGGGGTAATTGGCTGTGGGGTAGTTGACATTGAGGGGTTATTGACCTGTTGGGGTTATTGTTGTTGATAGCTTTAAAGATTTCTGTGTAGTTCCTGTTAAAAGCTTGTTTAGATGTTGTATTTGTTGTTGAGGGGCAATTACCTGTGATGGGGCAATTACTGTTGAGGGGCTATTGCCATTGGGGTAGTTAATGCAGATGTATTTGTTATTGTTGAAGACTAATAGTTTAATGGTGTTGTTGCGGTTAATAGGTAATATAGCTGTTTGGGGCAATTACTGCTGAGGGGTAATTGGCTGTGGGGTAGTTGATATTGAGGGGTTATTGACCTGTTGGGGTTATTGTTGTTGATGGGTATTAAGATTACTGTGTAGTTCCTGTTAAAAGCTTGTTTAGATGTGGAATGTTTTGTTAAGGGGGTATTTACCTGTGGTGGGGCAATTACTATTGAGGGGTAATTGGCTGTGGGGTAGTTGACATTGAGGGGTTATTGACCTGTTGGGGTTATTGTTGTTGATAGCTTTAAAGATTTTCCCCATTTCATTTCCCCCATCTGTTCCTCTGCTCCATCTGTGTGTGTGTGTGTGGTGTATATGTGTTTGACTGTGTGTAGTGGGTATGAGAGAGATGCATATGTGTGTGTGTGTGCGTGTGTGGGGGGAGGGGGAGACACATTCAACATAACTGACACCACTCTGAGTGGAGGAGCCTCGTTTAATGTGATTTGCACCCTCCAAACAAACGGTCGTACTTCGGGCTCTATTTAACGTATCGCTTAACCGAAGACATTGTATGAGAGAGGACCCCTGGCTGATCATTTTGGTGTAATTTGTGTGTTGTTTGACCCAATATTGTCTGATTTATGACAAGTTAAAAACAGGCAAATTGTGAAAAATCCCTTAACTGAAACACGGTCTCTGCCACTGTAGACGCCTTGTTTAATGTGATTTGCACCCTCCGAACAAACGGTCGTACTTCGGGCTCTATTTAACGTATCGCTTAACCGAAGATATTGTATGAGAGAGGACCCTTGGCTGATCATTTTGCTGTAATTTATGTGTTGTTTGACCCAATATTGTCTGATTTATGACAAGTTAAACACAGAGGCAAATTGTGAAAAATCCCTTAACTGGAACACGGTCTCTGCCACTCTAGAAGCCTCGTTTAATGTGATTTGCACCCTCCGAACAAACGGTCGTACTTCGGGCTGTATTTAACGTATCGCTTAACCGAAGATATTGTATGAGAGAGGACCCTTGGCTGATCATTTTGGTGTAATTTATGTGATGTTTGACCTAATATTGTCTGATTTATGACAAGTTAAACACAGAGGCAAATTGTGAAAAAGACAGTTCTGATTTTGAGAAATTAACATGGGAGTTAAAGCCATCAACAACAATAACCCCAACAGGTCAATAACCCCTCAATGTCAACTACCCCACAGCCAATTACCCATCAGCAGTAATTACCCCAACAGCTAAACTACCCCTCAACTGTAACTACCCCTTTAGCCAAATACATCAGCATCAACCACACCAGTCAATTTAGTAGCTAATGCCTAGCGCTACACTGAATATCATATTGATGCCATTTGTCTATCCTCCCGTTCTATAATTTCATTCATCCCCCCATACTCCCATATGGACCCATTGATTTCATTACTCCGTTATTTTCAAGACTTAATGATCAGACTTGGTGAACTGACTCAATAGTTGATCCCTAGCACTGCACTGAATACCATATTGATGCCATTAGTCTATCCTCCCCTTCTATCATTTCATTCATCCTTCCATCCTCCCATAGGAATGCATTGATTTCATCAATCCGTTAATTTTCAAGATTTAGTGATCAAACTTGGTAAAATGACTCAGTAGCTGATCCCTAACACTACACTGAATATCATATTGATGTCATTTGTATATCCTCCCCTTCTATCATTTCATTCATCCCTCCATCCTCCCATAGGAATGCATTGATTTCAAACTCCCTTAATTTTCAAGATATAGTGATCAAACTTTGTAAAATGACTCAGTAGCTGATCCCTAGCACCGCACTGAATATCTTATTGATGCCATTTGTCTATCCTCCCATTCTATCATTTCATTCATCCCTCCATCCTCCCATTGGAAACCATTGATTTAATCAAATCCTTCATTTTCAAGATACAGTGATCAAACTTGGTGAAATGACTCAGTAGCTGATTCCTAACACTGACCTGAATATCATATTGATGCCATTTGTCTATCCTCCCATTCTATCATTTCATTCATCCCTCCATCCTCCCATTGGAAACCATTGATTTAATCAAATCCTTAATTTTCAAGATACAGTGATCAAACTTGGTGAAATGACTCAGTAGCTGATCCCTAGCACTACACTGAATATCATATTGATGCAATTTGTCTATCCTCCCTTTCTATCATTTCATTCATCCCTCCATACTCTCATAGTAACCCATTGATTTACTAACTGCCTTAATTTTCAAGATACAGTGATCAAACTTGGTAAAATTACTCAAAAGCTGATGCCTGTCACCGTACTGAAGATCATATTGATGCCATTTGTCTATCCTTCCCTTCTATCATTTCATTCATCCCTCCATACTCCCATATGATTCAATTGGGTTTATAACTCCACCAGATGTATAGATAGAACAACTAAAACTGCTGTACTCACTCAACTGTAAATATACTAAATATGGTCTTACATGGTTTTAAACAGTTTTTTCTTCTATTCATTCGTTTTCATCCCTCCATCCTCCCATAGGAAACCATTGATTTTTTAACTGTTTCAGCTGTTAAGATAAAACAACTATATTTTCTGTCCTTATTGACTACTACTAGGCATTTCTGGGACCAACTATTATCATTTAACATACTTAACATTGTCTTCATGCTGTTACAACAAGCTTTGTCAAGCCAACTTAAAGTTTGTTCACAAACTTTACTTTCTAGTTAAGTTGGCTTGACAAAGCCAACTTGCTGTTCTTCTTATTCTTCTTATTATTATTCCGACTCGAAAAAAATTAGAACGCTATTTCGTCCACAGCTTTTAAGATAGAACCACCAAACTTTGTAGGAACCTCCGCCCCATAGCAGAATAGTGTGCTACTGCTTTATAGAAAGATACACCACCTGCCTCCACCCTTTTTATGCCTCCAACCGAGCCATTTTTCCCATAGACTTGCATTGGGCCAATTTTCAAACTGCTCTCATTTTGTCAGATTTCAAGATAAATCCACCAAACTTGATATACATGGTCCAGTGATGGAAAGAACGAAAACAACAACTTTTCACAACTCTATCACTCTTTTATCCCTTCTTTTTCATCCCTTCTTTTTCACCCATTCACTTCCATTCATTTTTCACTGCCTTGTAGCTCGTATGTTTTACATGCTATTACCACCAAAATCACTAGATATAGTACATCTGGTCTGATATCAGTAAAGATAAAACTATTTTTTACCACTCATTTTGTATTCATCCTTTTTTCATCCCTCCATTTTCCCATAGAAATACATTGATTTTATAACTACATCCGCTGTATAGATAGTACAACTAAATCTGCTGTACTGACTCAGCTGTATATATGCTAAACATGGTAGTAAATGGTCTTATATCGTCTAAAACAGCTTTTTATTTTCTTCTATTTATTCTTTTATCATCCATTCATCCCTCCATCCTCCAATTGGAAACCACTAATATAACTCAATCAGATGTATAGATAGAACAACTAAAAATGCTATACCATTTCAACTGTATATATGCTAAACATGCTGTTATATGGTCTTATATGGTCTAAAACAACTTTTTATTTTCTTCTCTTTGTTCTTTTTTCATCCCTTCATCCCTCTATCCTCCCATAGGATTACATTGATTTCATAACTACCTTAATTTTCAAGATACAGTGATCAAACCTTGTGACATGACTCAGTAGCTCAGTGGTTCCCAAACTTTTTCTGCCGTGCCCCCCTTTAGTAGATGAGAATATTTTTGCGCCCCCCCCCCCCCCCCATATTGACGGATGCACCGATTCACGTTTTTCACTTCCGATACCGATTCAGATATCTGAGGCTTAGTGTCGGCCGATACTGATCCGATAGCGATCTGATAGAGTAAAGCAGTGCTGAATCAACTTAAAACATTTTTTTTTAACACAGACATACTGAATTACAAGTTTATTGAAAACTCTGCACCAGTACAGCACACTTAAACACACATAAAAACATGTAAAACAACACAACTTGCTTTTGTTCAGTGCAATTATGAATAGAACATTGAATGTCAAATAAATAATACCAAAGAACCTGAAACTGACAAAAACAATTCACAACTTTGGTCAAACATGAAAAAAATAAACTGCAAGAAACCTTTGAAATGGTTCAAGAATTCTAAATATAATTTAAAATAAATAAGGAGATGAAATAAGAGAAACAGCAATACCTATGCGGCTAGTTTGCTAGCGCAGACATCACGCAGAGCACAAAGCATACGGCCAGAAATATGTGTACTGTCTCTTTAAGGGAGCGAGTTGAGCGCGCGTATGGAATATTGTTGTTATTTTAGCTTTCTGGCCCGTAGACCGACTCAGACCACTGCTCTTTATTTTATTTCTGTAAGTAACGCATTCAATAAGCTTTGGACAACTCACCAGTTCATGTATGAACAGTCAAGTAATGCTGAAGCCCAGGTTTATTTTGGTCAACCAGCAAATAAACGGACTAAGTGGAATACCACCAGCGCGAGTACGAGTCAGTGATTCACCTCTCCTCTGTGTGCTTTGTGTTTCACTCGCCTGTTAACTGTCCAAGTTTACTTCTATCCGGGACAGAGTGGATATTTAAGGTTGAACTAACTCCGATATGCGTTACAAGCATAGAATTAGACTGAATAGATCTGTTTTTATGGATCGGTCACAATGTCACCGATACCCGATCTAGAATTTTTTCAGATATTAATATCGGAATCGGTGCATCCCTAATATTGACACATGTGCACATGTTTTACTTCCAAGCTCCGCGCCCCCCCTGCAATAGCTCCGCGCCCCACCTAGGGGGCGCGCCCCCCACTTTGGGAACCACTGCAGTAGCTGATCCCTAGCACCGCACTGAATAGCATATCGATGCCATTTGTCTATCCTCCCATTCTATCATTTCATTCATCCCTCCATCCTCCCATTGGAAACCATTGATTTAATCAAATCCTTAATTTTCAAGATACAGTGATCAAACTTTGTGACATGACTCAGTAGCTGATCCCTAGCACCGCACTGAATAGCATATTGATGCCATTTGTCTATCCTCCCATTCTATCATTTCATTCATCCCTCCATCCTCCCATTGGAAACCATTGATTTAATCAAATCCTTAATTTTCAAGATACAGTGATCAAACCTTGTGACATGACTCAGTAGCTGATCCCTAGCACTACACTGAATAGCATATTGATGCCATTTGTCTATCCTCCCATTCTATCATTTCATTCATCCCTCCATCCTCCCATTGGAAACCATTGATTTAATCAAATCCTTAATTTTCAAGATACGGTGATCAAACCTTGTGACATGACTCAGTAGCTGATCCCTAGCACCGCACTGAATAGCATATTGATGCCATTTGTCTATCCTCCCATTCTATCATTTCATTCATCCCTCCATCCTCTCATAGATAACCATTGATTTAATCAAATCCTTAATTTTCAAGATACAGTGATCAAACTTGGTGAAATGACTCAGTAGCAGATCCCTAACACTACACTGAATATCATATTGATGCAATTTGTCTATACTCCCTTTCTATCATTTCATTCATCCCTCCATCCTCCCATATGATTCAATTGGTTTTATAACTCAACCAGATGTATAGATAGAACAACTAAAACTGCTGTACTCACTCAACTGTAAATATACTAAATATGGTCTTAAACAATTTTTTCTTCTATTCATTCGTTTTCATCCCTCCATCCTCCCATAGGAAACCATTTATTTTTTTTAACTGTTTCAGGTGTTAAGATAAATCAACTAAATTTGCTGTCCTTATTGAACTACTATGCTTTTCTGGGACCAACTATTATCATTTAACATACTTAACATTGTCTTCATGCTGTTACAACAAGCTTTGTCAAGCCAACTTAAAGTTTGTTCACAAACTTTACTTTCTAGTTAAGTTGGCTTGACAAAGCCAACTTACTGTTCTTCTTATTCTTCTTAATATTATTAAGTTGGCTTGACAAAGCCAACTTACTGTTCTTCTTATTCTTCTTAATATTATTATTATTATTATTATTATTCTTCCGCTGCAAATTTTCAAACGCTATTTCGTCCACAGCGTTTAAGATAGAACCACCAAACTTTGTAGGAACCTCCGCCCCATACCCGAATAGTGTGCTACTGCTTTTTAGAAAGATACACCACCTGCCTCCACCCTTTTTATGCCTCCAACCGAGCCATTTTTCCCATAGACTTTCATGGGGACAATTTTCAAACTGCTCTCATTTTGTCAGATTTCAAGATAAATCCACTAAAATCGATATACATGGTCCAGTGATGGAATGAACCAATACAACAACTTTTCACAACTATATCACTCTTTTATCCCTTCTTTTTCATCCCTTCTTTTTCACCCATTCACTTCCATTCATTTTTCACTGCCTTCTAGCTCGTATGTTTTATATGCTGTTAACACTGAAATCACTAGATATAGTACATCTGATCTGATATCAATAAAGATACAATTATTTTTCACCACTCATTCTTTATTCATCCTTTTTTCATCCCTCCATCTTCTCATAGGAATACATTGATTTTACAACTACATCAGCTGTATAGATAGTACAACTAAATCTGCTGTACCAATTAAACTGTATATATGCTAAACAAGATGTTACATGGTCTTATATGGTCTAAACCAGCTTTTTATTTTCTTCTATTCATTCCTTTTTCATCCCTTCATCCCTCCATCCTCCCATTGAAAACCACTGATATAACTGAATCAGATGTATAGATAGAACAACTAAATCTGCTGTACTGATTAAACTGTTAATATGATAAATATGCTGTTATATGGTCTAAAACAGCCTTTTATTTGCTTCTATTCTTTCTTTTTTCATCCCTTCATCCCTCCATCCTCCCACTGAAAACCACTGTTGTAACTCAATCAGATGTATAGATAGAACAACTAAAAATGCTTTACCATTTCAACTGTATATATGCTAAACATGCTGTTATATGGACTTATATGGTCTAAAACAACTTTTTATTTTCTTCTCTTTGTTCTTTTTTCATCCCTTCATCCCTCCACCCTCCCATAGGATTACATTGATTTCATAACTACCTTAATTTTCAAGATACAATGATCAAACTTGGTGAAATGACTCAGTAGCTGATCCCTAGCACCGCACTGAATAGCATATTGATGCCATTTGTCTATCCTCCAATTCTATCATTTCATTCATCCCTCCATCCTCCCATTGGAAACCATTGATTTAATCAAATCCTTAATTTTCAAGATACAGTGATCAAACCTTGTGACATGACTCAGTAGCTGATCCCTAGCACCGCACTGAATAGCATATTGATGTCATTTGTCTATCCTCCCATTCTATCATTTCATTCATCCCTCCATCCTCCCATTGGAAACCATTGATTTAATCAAATCCTTAATTTTCAAGATACAGGGATCAAACTTGGTGACATGACTCAGTAGCTGATGCCTAACACTGCCCTGAGTATCATATTGATGCCATTTGTTTATCCTCCCATTCTATCATTTCAATCATCCCTCCATCCTCCCATTGGAAACCATTGATTTAATCAAATCCTTAATTTTCAAGATACAGTGATCAAACTTGGTGACATGACTCAGTAGCTGATCCCTAACACTGCCCTGAATATCATATTGATGCCATTTGTTTATCCTCCCAATCTATAATTTCATTCATCCCTCCATCCTCCCATAGATAACCATTGATTTCATCAATCTCTTAATTTTCAAGATACAGTGATCAAACTTGGTGAAATGACTCAGTAGCTGATCCCTAGCACCGCACTGAATAGCATATTGATGCCATTTGTCTATCCTCCCATTCTATCATTTCATTCATCCCTCCATCCTCCCATAGATCACCATTGATTTCATCAATCTCTTAATTTTCAAGATACAGTGATCAAACTTGGTGAAATGACTCAGTAGCTGATCCCTAGCACCGCACTGAATAGCATATTGATGCCAATTGTCTGTACTCCCCTTCTATCATTTCATTCATCCCTCCATCCTCCCATAAGAATCCATTGATTTTAAAAATCCCTTAATATTCAAGATACAGTGATCAAACCTTGTGACATGACTCAGTAGCTGATCCCTAGCACCGCACTGAATAGCATATTGATGTCATTTGTCTATCCTCCCATTCTATCATTTCATTCATCCCTCCATCCTCCCATTGGAAACCATTGATTTAATCAAATCCTTAATTTTCAAGATACAGGGATCAAACTTGGTGACATGACTCAGTAGCTGATGCCTAACACTGCCCTGAGTATCATATTGATGCCATTTGTTTATCCTCCCATTCTATCATTTCAATCATCCCTCCATCCTCCCATTGGAAACCATTGATTTAATCAAATCCTTAATTTTCAAGATACAGTGATCAAACTTGGTGACATGACTCAGTAGCTGATCCCTAACACTGCCCTGAATATCATATTGATGCCATTTGTTTATCCTCCCATTCTATCATTTCATTCATCCCTCCATCCTCCCATTGCAAACCATTGATTTAATCAAATCCTTAATTTTCAAGATACAGTGATCAAACCTTGTGACATGACTCAGTAGCTGATCCCTAGCACCGCACTGAATAGCATATTGATGCCATTTGTCTATCCTCCCATTCTATCATTTCATTTATCCCTCCATCCTCCCATTTGAAACCATTGATTTAATCAAATCCTTAATTCTCAAGATACAGTGATCAAACCTTATGACATGACTCAGTAGCTGATCCCTAGCACCGCACTGAATATCATATTGATGCCATTTGTCTATCCTCCCATTCTATCATTTCATTCATCCCTCCATCCTCCCATTGAGAACCAGTGATTTTCTAACTGCCTTAATTTTCAAGATACAGTGATCAAACTTGGTGAAATGACTCAGTAGCTGATCCCTAGCACTACACTGAATATCATATTGATGCAATTTGTCTATCCTCCCTTTCTATCATTTCATTCATCCCTCCATACTCTCATAGTAACCCATTGATTTACTAACTGCCTTAATTTTCAAGATACAGTGATCAAACTTGGTAAAATTACTCAAAAGCTGATGCCTGTCACCGTACTGAAGATCATATTGATGCCATTTGTCTATCCTTCCCTTCTATCATTTCATTCATCCCTCCATACTCCCATATGATTCAATTGGGTTTATAACTCCACCAGATGTATAGATAGAACAACTAAAACTGCTGTACTCACTCAACTGTAAATATACTAAATATGGTCTTACATGGTTTTAAACAGTTTTTTCTTCTATTCATTCGTTTTCATCCCTCCATCCTCCCATAGGAAACCATTGATTTTTTAACTGTTTCAGCTGTTAAGATAAAACAACTATATTTTCTGTCCTTATTGACTACTACTAGGCATTTCTGGGACCAACTATTATCATTTAACATACTTAACATTGTCTTCATGCTGTTACAACAAGCTTTGTCAAGCCAACTTAAAGTTTGTTCACAAACTTTACTTTCTAGTTAAGTTGGCTTGACAAAGCCAACTTGCTGTTCTTCTTATTAAGTTGGCTTGACAAAGCCAACTTACTGTTCTTCTTATTCTTCTTATTATTATTATTATTCCTCCCAAAATTTCCAAACGCTATTTCGTCTACAGCTTTTAAGATAGAACCACCAAACTTTGTAGGAACCTCCGCCCCATACCCGAAAGAGTTGCTTGTGCTTTTTAGAAAGATACACCACCTGCCTCCACCCTTTTTATGCCTCCAACCGAGCCATTTTTCCCATAGACTTGCATTGGGCCAATTTTCAAACTGCTCTCATTTTGTCAGATTTCAAGATAAATCCACCAAACTTGATATACATGGTCCAGTGATGGAAAGAACGAAAACAACAACTTTTCACAACTCTATCACTCTTTTATCCCTTCTTTTTCATCCCTTCTTTTTCACCCATTCACTTCCATTCATTTTTCACTGCCTTGTAGCTCGTATGTTTTACATGCTATTACCACCAAAATCACTAGATATAGTACATCTGGTCTGATATCAGTAAAGATAAAACTATTTTTTACCACTCATTTTGTATTCATCCTTTTTTCATCCCTCCATTTTCCCATAGAAATACATTGATTTTATAACTACATCCGCTGTATAGATAGTACAACTAAATCTGCTGTACTGACTCAGCTGTATATATGCTAAACATGGTAGTAAATGGTCTTATATCGTCTAAAACAGCTTTTTATTTTCTTCTATTTATTCTTTTATCATCCATTCATCCCTCCATCCTCCAATTGGAAACCACTAATATAACTCAATCAGATGTATAGATAGAACAACTAAAAATGCTATACCATTTCAACTGTATATATGCTAAACATGCTGTTATATGGTCTTATATGGTCTAAAACAACTTTTTATTTTCTTCTCTTTGTTCTTTTTTCATCCCTTCATCCCTCTATCCTCCCATAGGATTACATTGATTTCATAACTACCTTAATTTTCAAGATACAGTGATCAAACCTTGTGACATGACTCAGTAGCTCAGTGGTTCCCAAACTTTTTCTGCCGTGCCCCCCTTTAGTAGATGAGAATATTTTTGCGCCCCCCCCCCCCCCCATATTGACGGATGCACCGATTCACGTTTTTCACTTCCGATACCGATTCAGATATCTGAGGCTTAGTGTCGGCCGATACTGATCCGATAGCGATCTGATAGAGTAAAGCAGTGCTGAATCAACTTAAAACATTTTTTTTTAACACAGACATACTGAATTACAAGTTTATTGAAAACTCTGCACCAGTACAGCACACTTAAACACACATAAAAACATGTAAAACAACACAACTTGCTTTTGTTCAGTGCAATTATGAATAGAACATTGAATGTCAAATAAATAATACCAAAGAACCTGAAACTGACAAAAACAATTCACAACTTTGGTCAAACATGAAAAAAATAAACTGCAAGAAACCTTTGAAATGGTTCAAGAATTCTAAATATAATTTAAAATAAATAAGGAGATGAAATAAGAGAAACAGCAATACCTATGCGGCTAGTTTGCTAGCGCAGACATCACGCAGAGCACAAAGCATACGGCCAGAAATATGTGTACTGTCTCTTTAAGGGAGCGAGTTGAGCGCGCGTATGGAATATTGTTGTTATTTTAGCTTTCTGGCCCGTAGACCGACTCAGACCACTGCTCTTTATTTTATTTCTGTAAGTAACGCATTCAATAAGCTTTGGACAACTCACCAGTTCATGTATGAACAGTCAAGTAATGCTGAAGCCCAGGTTTATTTTGGTCAACCAGCAAATAAACGGACTAAGTGGAATACCACCAGCGCGAGTACGAGTCAGTGATTCACCTCTCCTCTGTGTGCTTTGTGTTTCACTCGCCTGTTAACTGTCCAAGTTTACTTCTATCCGGGACAGAGTGGATATTTAAGGTTGAACTAACTCCGATATGCGTTACAAGCATAGAATTAGACTGAATAGATCTGTTTTTATGGATCGGTCACAATGTCACCGATACCCGATCTAGAATTTTTTCAGATATTAATATCGGAATCGGTGCATCCCTAATATTGACACATGTGCACATGTTTTACTTCCAAGCTCCGCGCCCCCCCTGCAATAGCTCCGCGCCCCACCTAGGGGGCGCGCCCCCCACTTTGGGAACCACTGCAGTAGCTGATCCCTAGCACCGCACTGAATAGCATATCGATGCCATTTGTCTATCCTCCCATTCTATCATTTCATTCATCCCTCCATCCTCCCATTGGAAACCATTGATTTAATCAAATCCTTAATTTTCAAGATACAGTGATCAAACTTTGTGACATGACTCAGTAGCTGATCCCTAGCACCGCACTGAATAGCATATTGATGCCATTTGTCTATCCTCCCATTCTATCATTTCATTCATCCCTCCATCCTCCCATTGGAAACCATTGATTTAATCAAATCCTTAATTTTCAAGATACAGTGATCAAACCTTGTGACATGACTCAGTAGCTGATCCCTAGCACTACACTGAATAGCATATTGATGCCATTTGTCTATCCTCCCATTCTATCATTTCATTCATCCCTCCATCCTCCCATTGGAAACCATTGATTTAATCAAATCCTTAATTTTCAAGATACGGTGATCAAACCTTGTGACATGACTCAGTAGCTGATCCCTAGCACCGCACTGAATAGCATATTGATGCCATTTGTCTATCCTCCCATTCTATCATTTCATTCATCCCTCCATCCTCTCATAGATAACCATTGATTTAATCAAATCCTTAATTTTCAAGATACAGTGATCAAACTTGGTGAAATGACTCAGTAGCAGATCCCTAACACTACACTGAATATCATATTGATGCAATTTGTCTATACTCCCTTTCTATCATTTCATTCATCCCTCCATCCTCCCATATGATTCAATTGGTTTTATAACTCAACCAGATGTATAGATAGAACAACTAAAACTGCTGTACTCACTCAACTGTAAATATACTAAATATGGTCTTAAACAATTTTTTCTTCTATTCATTCGTTTTCATCCCTCCATCCTCCCATAGGAAACCATTTATTTTTTTTAACTGTTTCAGGTGTTAAGATAAATCAACTAAATTTGCTGTCCTTATTGAACTACTATGCTTTTCTGGGACCAACTATTATCATTTAACATACTTAACATTGTCTTCATGCTGTTACAACAAGCTTTGTCAAGCCAACTTAAAGTTTGTTCACAAACTTTACTTTCTAGTTAAGTTGGCTTGACAAAGCCAACTTACTGTTCTTCTTATTCTTCTTAATATTATTAAGTTGGCTTGACAAAGCCAACTTACTGTTCTTCTTATTCTTCTTAATATTATTAAGTTGGCTTGACAAAGCCAACTTACTGTTCTTCTTATTCTTCTTATTATTATTATTCTTCCGCCAAAATTTCCAAACGCTATTTCGTCTACAGCTTTTAAGATAGAACCACCAAACTTTGTAGGAACCTCCGCCCCATACCCGAAAGAGGTGCTACTGCTTTTTAGAAAGATAAACCACCTGCATCCCTCCTTTCTATACCTCCTTCTGAGCCATTTTTCCCATAGACTTTCAATGGGCCAATTTTCAAACTGCTCTCATTTTGTCAGATTTCAAGATAAATCCACCAAACTTGATATACATGGTCCAGTGATGGAAAGAACGAAAACAACAACTTTTCACAACTGTATCACTCTTTTATCCCTTCTTTTTCATCCCTTCTTTTTCACCCATTCACTTCCATTCATTTTTCACTGCCTTCTAGCTCGTATGTTTTATATGCTGTTACCACCAAAATCACTGGATATAGTACATCTGGTCTGATATCAATAAAGATACAATTATTTTTCACCACTCATTTTTTATTCATCCTTTTTTCATCCCTCCATCTTCTCATAGGAATACATTGATTTTACAACTACATCAGCTGTATAGATAGTACAACTAAATCTGCTGTACTGACTCAGCTGTATATATGCTAAACATGATGTTACATGGTCTTATATGGTCTAAAACAGCTTTTTATTTTCTTCTATTCATTATTTTATCATCCCTTCATCCCTCCATCCTCCCATTGAAAACCACTGATATAACTGAATCAGATGTATAAGTAGAACAACTAAATCTGCTGTACTGATTCAACAGTTAATATGATAAATATGCTGTTATATGGTCTAAAACAGCCTTTTATTTTCTTCTATTCTTTCTTTTTTCATCACTTCATCCCTCCATCGTCCCATTGAAAACCACTGATATAACTCAATCAGATGTATAGATGAACAACTAAAAATGCTATCACAATTCAACTGTATACATGCTAAACATGGTGTCATATGGTCTGATATGGTATAAAACAACTTTTTATATTCTTCTTTTCATTCTTTTTTCATCCCTTCATCCCTCCATCCTCCAATAGGATTACATTGGTTTCATAACTACCTTAATTTTCATGATACAGTGATCAAACCTTGTGACATGACTCAGTAGCTGATCCCTAGCACCGCACTGAATATCATATTGATGCCAATTGTCTATCCTCCCATTCTATCATTTCATTCATCCCCCCATCCTCCCATTGGCAACCATTGATTTAATCAAATCCTTAATTTTCAAGATACAGTGATCAAACTTGGTGACATGACTCAGTAGCTGATCCCTAACACTGCCCTGAATATCATATTGATGTTATTTGTCTATCCTCCCATTCTATCATTTCATTCATCCCTCCATCATCCCATTGGAAACCATTGATTTAATCAAATCCTTAATTCTCAAGATACAGTGATCAAACTTGGTGAAATGACTCAATAGCTAATACCTACCACTGAGCTGCATTTCATATCGATGCCATTTGTCTATCTGCCATTTCTATCATTTCATTCATCCCTCCATCCTCCCATTGAGAACCAGTGATTTTCTAACTGCCTTAATTTTCAAGATACAGTGATCAAACTTGGTGAAATGACTCAGTAGCTGATCCCTAGCACTACACTGAATATCATATTGATGCAATTTGTCTATCCTCCCTTTCTATCATTTCATTCATCCCTCCATACTCTCATAGTAACCCATTGATTTACTAACTGCCTTAATTTTCAAGATACAGTGATCAAACTTGGTGAAATGACTCAATAGCTAATACCTACCACTGAGCTGCATTTCATATCGATGCCATTTGTCTATCTGCCATTTCTATCATTTCATTCATCCCTCCATCCTCCCATTGAGAACCAGTGATTTTCTAACTGCCTTAATTTTCAAGATACAGTGATCAAACCTTGTGACATGACTCAGTAGCTGATCCCTAGCACCGCACTGAATATCATATTGATGCCATTTGTTTATCCTCCCATTCTATCATTTCATTCATCCCTCCATCCTCCCATTGGAAACCATGGATTTAATCAAATCCTTAATTTTCAAGATACAGTGATCAAACCTTGTGACATGACTCAGTAGCTGATCCTCAGCACCGCACTGAATATCATATTGATGACATTTGTCTATCCTCCCATTCTATCATTTCATTCATCCCTCCATCCTCCCATATGATTCAATTGGTTTTATAACTCCATCAGATGTATAGATAGAACAACTAAAACTGCTGTACTCACTCAACTGTAAATATACTAAATATTGTCTTACATGGTTTTAAACAGTTTTTTCTTCTATTCATTCGTTTTCATCCATCCATCCTCCCATAGGAAACCATTGATTTTTTAACTGTTTCAGCTGTTAAAACAACTATATTTGCTGTCCTTATTGAACTACTATGCTTTTCTGGGAACAACTATTATCATTTAACATACTTAACATTGTCTTCATGCTGTTACAACAAGCTTTGTCAAGCCAACTTAAAGTTTGTTCACAAACTTTACTTTCTAGTTATTATTATTATTATTATTCTTCCGCTGCAAATTTTCAAACGCTATTTCGTCCACAGCGTTTAAGATAGAACCACCAAACTTTGTAGGAACCTCCGCCCCATACCCGAATAGTGTGCTACTGCTTTTTAGAAAGATACACCACCTGCCTCCACCCTTTTTATGCCTCCAACCGAGCCATTTTTCCCATAGACTTTCATGGGGACAATTTTCAAACTGCTCTCATTTTGTCAGATTTCAAGATAAATCCACTAAAATCGATATACATGGTCCAGTGATGGAATGAACCAATACAACAACTTTTCACAACTATATCACTCTTTTATCCCTTCTTTTTCATCCCTTCTTTTTCACCCATTCACTTCCATTCATTTTTCACTGCCTTCTAGCTCGTATGTTTTATATGCTGTTAACACTGAAATCACTAGATATAGTACATCTGATCTGATATCAATAAAGATACAATTATTTTTCACCACTCATTCTTTATTCATCCTTTTTTCATCCCTCCATCTTCTCATAGGAATACATTGATTTTACAACTACATCAGCTGTATAGATAGTACAACTAAATCTGCTGTACCAATTAAACTGTATATATGCTAAACAAGATGTTACATGGTCTTATATGGTCTAAACCAGCTTTTTATTTTCTTCTATTCATTCCTTTTTCATCCCTTCATCCCTCCATCCTCCCATTGAAAACCACTGATATAACTGAATCAGATGTATAGATAGAACAACTAAATCTGCTGTACTGATTAAACTGTTAATATGATAAATATGCTGTTATATGGTCTAAAACAGCCTTTTATTTGCTTCTATTCTTTCTTTTTTCATCCCTTCATCCCTCCATCCTCCCACTGAAAACCACTGTTGTAACTCAATCAGATGTATAGATAGAACAACTAAAAATGCTTTACCATTTCAACTGTATATATGCTAAACATGCTGTTATATGGACTTATATGGTCTAAAACAACTTTTTATTTTCTTCTCTTTGTTCTTTTTTCATCCCTTCATCCCTCCACCCTCCCATAGGATTACATTGATTTCATAACTACCTTAATTTTCAAGATACAATGATCAAACTTGGTGAAATGACTCAGTAGCTGATCCCTAGCACCGCACTGAATAGCATATTGATGCCATTTGTCTATCCTCCAATTCTATCATTTCATTCATCCCTCCATCCTCCCATTGGAAACCATTGATTTAATCAAATCCTTAATTTTCAAGATACAGTGATCAAACCTTGTGACATGACTCAGTAGCTGATCCCTAGCACCGCACTGAATAGCATATTGATGTCATTTGTCTATCCTCCCATTCTATCATTTCATTCATCCCTCCATCCTCCCATTGGAAACCATTGATTTAATCAAATCCTTAATTTTCAAGATACAGGGATCAAACTTGGTGACATGACTCAGTAGCTGATGCCTAACACTGCCCTGAGTATCATATTGATGCCATTTGTTTATCCTCCCATTCTATCATTTCAATCATCCCTCCATCCTCCCATTGGAAACCATTGATTTAATCAAATCCTTAATTTTCAAGATACAGTGATCAAACTTGGTGACATGACTCAGTAGCTGATCCCTAACACTGCCCTGAATATCATATTGATGCCATTTGTTTATCCTCCCAATCTATAATTTCATTCATCCCTCCATCCTCCCATAGATAACCATTGATTTCATCAATCTCTTAATTTTCAAGATACAGTGATCAAACTTGGTGAAATGACTCAGTAGCTGATCCCTAGCACCGCACTGAATAGCATATTGATGCCATTTGTCTATCCTCCCATTCTATCATTTCATTCATCCCTCCATCCTCCCATAGATCACCATTGATTTCATCAATCTCTTAATTTTCAAGATACAGTGATCAAACTTGGTGAAATGACTCAGTAGCTGATCCCTAGCACCGCACTGAATAGCATATTGATGCCAATTGTCTGTACTCCCCTTCTATCATTTCATTCATCCCTCCATCCTCCCATAAGAATCCATTGATTTTAAAAATCCCTTAATTTTCAAGATACAGTGATCAAACCTTGTGACATGACTCAGTAGCTGATCCCTAGCACCGCACTGAATAGCATATTGATGTCATTTGTCTATCCTCCCATTCTATCATTTCATTCATCCCTCCATCCTCCCATTGGAAACCATTGATTTAATCAAATCCTTAATTTTCAAGATACAGGGATCAAACTTGGTGACATGACTCAGTAGCTGATGCCTAACACTGCCCTGAGTATCATATTGATGCCATTTGTTTATCCTCCCATTCTATCATTTCAATCATCCCTCCATCCTCCCATTGGAAACCATTGATTTAATCAAATCCTTAATTTTCAAGATACAGTGATCAAACTTGGTGACATGACTCAGTAGCTGATCCCTAACACTGCCCTGAATATCATATTGATGCCATTTGTTTATCCTCCCATTCTATCATTTCATTCATCCCTCCATCCTCCCATTGCAAACCATTGATTTAATCAAATCCTTAATTTTCAAGATACAGTGATCAAACCTTGTGACATGACTCAGTAGCTGATCCCTAGCACCGCACTGAATAGCATATTGATGCCATTTGTCTATCCTCCCATTCTATCATTTCATTTATCCCTCCATCCTCCCATTTGAAACCATTGATTTAATCAAATCCTTAATTCTCAAGATACAGTGATCAAACCTTATGACATGACTCAGTAGCTGATCCCTAGCACCGCACTGAATATCATATTGATGCCATTTGTCTATCCTCCCATTCTATCATTTCATTCATCCCTCCATCCTCCCATTGAGAACCAGTGATTTTCTAACTGCCTTAATTTTCAAGATACAGTGATCAAACTTGGTGAAATGACTCAGTAGCTGATCCCTAGCACTACACTGAATATCATATTGATGCAATTTGTCTATCCTCCCTTTCTATCATTTCATTCATCCCTCCATACTCTCATAGTAACCCATTGATTTACTAACTGCCTTAATTTTCAAGATACAGTGATCAAACTTGGTAAAATTACTCAAAAGCTGATGCCTGTCACCGTACTGAAGATCATATTGATGCCATTTGTCTATCCTTCCCTTCTATCATTTCATTCATCCCTCCATACTCCCATATGATTCAATTGGGTTTATAACTCCACCAGATGTATAGATAGAACAACTAAAACTGCTGTACTCACTCAACTGTAAATATACTAAATATGGTCTTACATGGTTTTAAACAGTTTTTTCTTCTATTCATTCGTTTTCATCCCTCCATCCTCCCATAGGAAACCATTGATTTTTTAACTGTTTCAGCTGTTAAGATAAAACAACTATATTTTCTGTCCTTATTGACTACTACTAGGCATTTCTGGGACCAACTATTATCATTTAACATACTTAACATTGTCTTCATGCTGTTACAACAAGCTTTGTCAAGCCAACTTAAAGTTTGTTCACAAACTTTACTTTCTAGTTAAGTTGGCTTGACAAAGCCAACTTGCTGTTCTTCTTATTAAGTTGGCTTGACAAAGCCAACTTACTGTTCTTCTTATTCTTCTTATTATTATTATTATTCCTCCCAAAATTTCCAAACGCTATTTCGTCTACAGCTTTTAAGATAGAACCACCAAACTTTGTAGGAACCTCCGCCCCATACCCGAAAGAGTTGCTTGTGCTTTTTAGAAAGATACACCACCTGCCTCCACCCTTTTTATGCCTCCAACCGAGCAATTTTTCCCATAGACTTTCATGGGGCCAATTTTCAAACTGCTCTCATTTTGTCAGATGTCAAGATAAATCCACCAAACTCGATATGCATGGTCCACTGATGGATAGAAATGATTCAACAACTTTTTACAACTATACCACTCTTTTATCCCTTCTTTTTCATCCCTTCTTTTTCACCCATTCACTTCCATTCATTTTTCACTGCCTTCTAGCTCGTATGTTTTATATGCTATTACCACTAAAATCACTAGATATAGTACATCTGGTCTGATATTAATAAAGATAAAACTATTTTTCACCACTCATTCTTTATTCATCCTTTTTTCATCCCTCCATCCTCCCATAGGAATACATTGATTTTACAACTACATCAGCTGTATAGATAGTACAACTAAATCTGCTGTACCAATTAAACTGTATATATGCTAAACAAGATGTTACATGGTCTTATATGGTCTAAACCAGCTTCTTATTTTCTTCTATTCATTCCTTTTTCATCCCTTCATCCCTCCATCCTCCCATTGAAAACCACTGATATAACTGAATCAGATGTATAGATAGAACAACTAAATCTGCTGTACTGATTCAACTGTTAATATGATAAATATGCTGTTATATGGTCTAAAACAGCCTTTTATTTTCTTCTATTCTTTCTTTTTTCATCACTTCATCCCTCCATCCTCCCATTGAAAACCACTGATATAACGCAATCAGATGTATAGATTAACAACTAAAAATGCTATAACAATTCAACTGTATACATGCTAAACATGGTGTTATATGGTCTTATATGGTCTAAAACTGCTTTTTATTATCTTCTATTCATTCTTTTTTCATCCCTCCATCCTCCCATAGGATTACATTGATTTCATAACTCCCTTAATTTTCAAGATACAGTGATCAAACTTGGTGAAATGACTCAGTAGCTGATCCCTAGCACCGCACTGAATATCATATTGATGCCATTTGTCTATCCTCCCATTCTATCATTTCATTCATCCCTCCATCCTCCCATTGGAAACCATTGATTTAATCAAATCCTTAATTTTCAAGATACAGTGATCAAACCTTGTGACATGACTCAGTAGCTGATCCCTAGCACCGCACTGAATATCATATTGATGCCATTTGTCTATCCTCCCATTCTATCATTTCATTCATCCCTCCATCCTCTCATAGATAACCATTGATTTAATCAAATCCTTAATTTTCAAGATACAGTGATCAAACCTTGTGACATGACTCAGTAGCTGATCCCTAACACTGCACTGAATAACATATTGATGCCAATTGGCTATCCTCCCTTTCTATCATTTCATTCATCCCTCCATCCTCCCATAAGAATCCATTGATTTCATAAATCCCTTAATTTTCAAGATACAGTGATCAAACTTGGTGAAATGACTCAGTAGCAGATCCCTAACACTACACTGAATATCATATTGATGCAATTTGTCTATACTCCCTTTCTATCATTTCATTCATCCCTCCATCCTCCCATATGATTCAATTGGTTTTATAACTCAACCAGATGTATAGATAGAACAACTAAAACTGCTGTACTCACTCAACTGTAAATATACTAAATATGGTCTTACATGGTTTTAAACAATTTTTTCTTCTATTCATTCGTTTTCATCCCTCCATCCTCCCATAGGAAACCATTGATTTTTTTAACTGTTTCAGGTGTTAAGATAAATCAACTAAATTTGCTGTCCTTATTGAACTACTATGCTTTTCTGGGACCAACTATTATCATTTAACATACTTAACATTGTCTTCATGCTGTTACAACAAGCTTTGTCAAGCCAACTTAAAGTTTGTTCACAAACTTTACTTTCTAGTTCTTCTTATTATTATTCCGACTCGAAAAAAATTAGAACGCTATTTCGTCCACAGCTTTTAAGATAGAACCACCAAACTTTGTAGGAACCTCCGCCCCATAGCAGAATAGTGTGCTACTGCTTTATAGAAAGATACACCACCTGCCTCCACCCTTTTTATGCCTCCAACCGAGCCATTTTTCCCATAGACTTGCATTGGGCCAATTTTCAAACTGCTCTCATTTTGTCAGATTTCAAGATAAATCCACCAAACTTGATATACATGGTCCAGTGATGGAAAGAACGAAAACAACAACTTTTCACAACTCTATCACTCTTTTATCCCTTCTTTTTCATCCCTTCTTTTTCACCCATTCACTTCCATTCATTTTTCACTGCCTTGTAGCTCGTATGTTTTACATGCTATTACCACCAAAATCACTAGATATAGTACATCTGGTCTGATATCAGTAAAGATAAAACTATTTTTTACCACTCATTTTGTATTCATCCTTTTTTCATCCCTCCATTTTCCCATAGAAATACATTGATTTTATAACTACATCCGCTGTATAGATAGTACAACTAAATCTGCTGTACTGACTCAGCTGTATATATGCTAAACATGGTAGTAAATGGTCTTATATCGTCTAAAACAGCTTTTTATTTTCTTCTATTTATTCTTTTATCATCCATTCATCCCTCCATCCTCCAATTGGAAACCACTAATATAACTCAATCAGATGTATAGATAGAACAACTAAAAATGCTATACCATTTCAACTGTATATATGCTAAACATGCTGTTATATGGTCGTATATGGTCTAAAACAACTTTTTATTTTCTTCTCTTTGTTCTTTTTTCATCCCTTCATCCCTCTATCCTCCCATAGGATTACATTGATTTCATAACTACCTTAATTTTCAAGATACAGTGATCAAACCTTGTGACATGACTCAGTAGCTGATCCCTAGCACCGCACTGAATAGCATATCGATGCCATTTGTCTATCCTCCCATTCTATCATTTCATTCATCCCTCCATCCTCCCATTGGAAACCATTGATTTAATCAAATCCTTAATTTTCAAGATACAGTGATCAAACCTTGTGACATGACTCAGTAGCTGATCCCTAACACTGCCCTGAATATCATATTGATGCCATTTGTCTATCCTCCCATTCTATCATTTCATTCATCCCTCCATCCTCCCATTGGAAACCATTGATTTAATCAAATCCTTAATTTTCAAGATACAGTGATCAAACCTTGTGACATGACTCAGTAGCTGATCCCTAGCACCGCACTGAATATCTTATTGATGCCATTTGTCTATCCTCCCATTCTATCATTTCATTCATCCCTCCATCCTCCCATTGGAAACCATTGATTTAATCAAATCCTTCATTTTCAAGATACAGTGATCAAACTTGGTGAAATGACTCAGTAGCTGATTCCTAACACTGACCTGAATATCATATTGATGCCATTTGTCTATCCTCCCATTCTATCATTTCATTCATCCCTCCATCCTCCCATTGGAAACCATTGATTTAATCAAATCCTTAATTTTCAAGATACAGTGATCAAACTTGGTGACATGACTCAGTAGCTGATCCCTAACACTGCCCTGAATATCATATTGATGCCATTTGTCTATCCTCCCATTCTATCATTTCATTCATCCCTCCATCATCCCATTGGAAACCATTGATTTAATCAAATCCTTAATTTTCAAGATACAGTGATCAAACTTGGTGAAATGACTCAGTAGCTGATCCCTAGCACCGCACTGAATAGCATATTGATGCCATTTGTCTATCCTCCCATTCTATCATTTCATTCATCCCTCCATCCTCCCATTGAAAACCATTGATTTAATCAAATCCTTAATTTTCAAGATACAGCGATCAAACCTTGTGACATGACTCAGTAGCTGATCCCTAGCACCGCACTGAATAGCATATTGATGCCATTTGTCTATCCTCCCATTCTGTCATTTCATTCATCCCTCCATCCTCCCATTGGAAACCATTGATTTAATCAAATCCTTAATTTTCAAGATACAGTGATCAAACCTTTTGACATGACTCAGTAGCTGATCTCTAGCACCGTACTGAATAGCATATTGATGCCATTTGTCTATCCTCCCATTCTATCATTTCATTTATCCCTCCATCCTCCCATTTGAAACCATTGATTTAATCAAATCCTTAATTCTCAAGATACAGTGATCAAACCTTGTGACATGACTCAGTAGCTGATCCCTAGCACCGCACTGAATATCATATTGATGCCATTTGTCTATCCTCCCATTCTATCATTTCATTCATCCCTCCATCCTCCCATTGAGAACCAGTGATTTTCTAACTGCCTTAATTTTCAAGATACAGTGATCAAACTTGGTGAAATGACTCAGTAGCTGATCCCTAGCACTACACTGAATATCATATTGATGCAATTTGTCTATCCTCCCTTTCTATCATTTCATTCATCCCTCCATACTCTCATAGTAACCCATTGATTTACTAACTGCCTTAATTTTCAAGATACAGTGATCAAACTTGGTAAAATTACTCAAAAGCTGATGCCTGTCACCGTACTGAAGATCATATTGATGCCATTTGTCTATCCTTCCCTTCTATCATTTCATTCATCCCTCCATACTCCCATATGATTCAATTGGGTTTATAACTCCACCAGATGTATAGATAGAACAACTAAAACTGCTGTACTCACTCAACTGTAAATATACTAAATATGGTCTTACATGGTTTTAAACAGTTTTTTCTTCTATTCATTCGTTTTCATCCCTCCAGCCTCCCATAGGAAACCATTGATTTTTTAACTGTTTCAGCTGTTAAGATAAAACAACTATATTTTCTGTCCTTATTGACTACTACTAGGCATTTCTGGGACCAACTATTATCATTTAACATACTTAACATTGTCTTCATGCTGTTACAACAAGCTTTGTCAAGCCAACTTAAAGTTTGTTCACAAACTTTACTTTCTAGTTAAGTTGGCTTGACAAAGCCAACTTGCTGTTCTTCTTATTCTTCTTATTATTATTCCGACTCGAAAAAAATTAGAACGCTATTTCGTCCACAGCTTTTAAGATAGAACCACCAAACTTTGTAGGAACCTCCGCCCCATAGCAGAATAGTGTGCTACTGCTTTATAGAAAGATACACCACCTGCCTCCACCCTTTTTATGCCTCCAACCGAGCCATTTTTCCCATAGACTTGCATTGGGCCAATTTTCAAACTGCTCTCATTTTGTCAGATTTCAAGATAAATCCACCAAACTTGATATACATGGTCCAGTGATGGAAAGAACGAAAACAACAACTTTTCACAACTCTATCACTCTTTTATCCCTTCTTTTTCATCCCTTCTTTTTCACCCATTCACTTCCATTCATTTTTCACTGCCTTGTAGCTCGTATGTTTTACATGCTATTACCACCAAAATCACTAGATATAGTACATCTGGTCTGATATCAGTAAAGATAAAACTATTTTTTACCACTCATTTTGTATTCATCCTTTTTTCATCCCTCCATTTTCCCATAGAAATACATTGATTTTATAACTACATCCGCTGTATAGATAGTACAACTAAATCTGCTGTACTGACTCAGCTGTATATATGCTAAACATGGTAGTAAATGGTCTTATATCGTCTAAAACAGCTTTTTATTTTCTTCTATTTATTCTTTTATCATCCATTCATCCCTCCATCCTCCAATTGGAAACCACTAATATAACTCAATCAGATGTATAGATAGAACAACTAAAAATGCTATACCATTTCAACTGTATATATGCTAAACATGCTGTTATATGGTCGTATATGGTCTAAAACAACTTTTTATTTTCTTCTCTTTGTTCTTTTTTCATCCCTTCATCCCTCTATCCTCCCATAGGATTACATTGATTTCATAACTACCTTAATTTTCAAGATACAGTGATCAAACCTTGTGACATGACTCAGTAGCTGATCCCTAGCACCGCACTGAATAGCATATCGATGCCATTTGTCTATCCTCCCATTCTATCATTTCATTCATCCCTCCATCCTCCCATTGGAAACCATTGATTTAATCAAATCCTTAATTTTCAAGATACAGTGATCAAACCTTGTGACATGACTCAGTAGCTGATCCCTAACACTGCCCTGAATATCATATTGATGCCATTTGTCTATCCTCCCATTCTATCATTTCATTCATCCCTCCATCCTCCCATTGGAAACCATTGATTTAATCAAATCCTTAATTTTCAAGATACAGTGATCAAACCTTGTGACATGACTCAGTAGCTGATCCCTAGCACCGCACTGAATATCTTATTGATGCCATTTGTCTATCCTCCCATTCTATCATTTCATTCATCCCTCCATCCTCCCATTGGAAACCATTGATTTAATCAAATCCTTCATTTTCAAGATACAGTGATCAAACTTGGTGAAATGACTCAGTAGCTGATTCCTAACACTGACCTGAATATCATATTGATGCCATTTGTCTATCCTCCCATTCTATCATTTCATTCATCCCTCCATCCTCCCATTGGAAACCATTGATTTAATCAAATCCTTAATTTTCAAGATACAGTGATCAAACTTGGTGACATGACTCAGTAGCTGATCCCTAACACTGCCCTGAATATCATATTGATGCCATTTGTCTATCCTCCCATTCTATCATTTCATTCATCCCTCCATCATCCCATTGGAAACCATTGATTTAATCAAATCCTTAATTTTCAAGATACAGTGATCAAACTTGGTGAAATGACTCAGTAGCTGATCCCTAGCACCGCACTGAATAGCATATTGATGCCATTTGTCTATCCTCCCATTCTATCATTTCATTCATCCCTCCATCCTCCCATTGAAAACCATTGATTTAATCAAATCCTTAATTTTCAAGATACAGCGATCAAACCTTGTGACATGACTCAGTAGCTGATCCCTAGCACCGCACTGAATAGCATATTGATGCCATTTGTCTATCCTCCCATTCTGTCATTTCATTCATCCCTCCATCCTCCCATTGGAAACCATTGATTTAATCAAATCCTTAATTTTCAAGATACAGTGATCAAACCTTTTGACATGACTCAGTAGCTGATCTCTAGCACCGTACTGAATAGCATATTGATGCCATTTGTCTATCCTCCCATTCTATCATTTCATTTATCCCTCCATCCTCCCATTTGAAACCATTGATTTAATCAAATCCTTAATTCTCAAGATACAGTGATCAAACCTTGTGACATGACTCAGTAGCTGATCCCTAGCACCGCACTGAATATCATATTGATGCCATTTGTCTATCCTCCCATTCTATCATTTCATTCATCCCTCCATCCTCCCATTGAGAACCAGTGATTTTCTAACTGCCTTAATTTTCAAGATACAGTGATCAAACTTGGTGAAATGACTCAGTAGCTGATCCCTAGCACTACACTGAATATCATATTGATGCAATTTGTCTATCCTCCCTTTCTATCATTTCATTCATCCCTCCATACTCTCATAGTAACCCATTGATTTACTAACTGCCTTAATTTTCAAGATACAGTGATCAAACTTGGTAAAATTACTCAAAAGCTGATGCCTGTCACCGTACTGAAGATCATATTGATGCCATTTGTCTATCCTTCCCTTCTATCATTTCATTCATCCCTCCATACTCCCATATGATTCAATTGGGTTTATAACTCCACCAGATGTATAGATAGAACAACTAAAACTGCTGTACTCACTCAACTGTAAATATACTAAATATGGTCTTACATGGTTTTAAACAGTTTTTTCTTCTATTCATTCGTTTTCATCCCTCCAGCCTCCCATAGGAAACCATTGATTTTTTAACTGTTTCAGCTGTTAAGATAAAACAACTATATTTTCTGTCCTTATTGACTACTACTAGGCATTTCTGGGACCAACTATTATCATTTAACATACTTAACATTGTCTTCATGCTGTTACAACAAGCTTTGTCAAGCCAACTTAAAGTTTGTTCACAAACTTTACTTTCTAGTTAAGTTGGCTTGACAAAGCCAACTTGCTGTTCTTCTTATTCTTCTTATTATTATTCCGACTCGAAAAAAATTAGAACGCTATTTCGTCCACAGCTTTTAAGATAGAACCACCAAACTTTGTAGGAACCTCCGCCCCATAGCAGAATAGTGTGCTACTGCTTTATAGAAAGATACACCACCTGCCTCCACCCTTTTTATGCCTCCAACCGAGCCATTTTTCCCATAGACTTGCATTGGGCCAATTTTCAAACTGCTCTCATTTTGTCAGATTTCAAGATAAATCCACCAAACTTGATATACATGGTCCAGTGATGGAAAGAACGAAAACAACAACTTTTCACAACTCTATCACTCTTTTATCCCTTCTTTTTCATCCCTTCTTTTTCACCCATTCACTTCCATTCATTTTTCACTGCCTTGTAGCTCGTATGTTTTACATGCTATTACCACCAAAATCACTAGATATAGTACATCTGGTCTGATATCAGTAAAGATAAAACTATTTTTTACCACTCATTTTGTATTCATCCTTTTTTCATCCCTCCATTTTCCCATAGAAATACATTGATTTTATAACTACATCCGCTGTATAGATAGTACAACTAAATCTGCTGTACTGACTCAGCTGTATATATGCTAAACATGGTAGTAAATGGTCTTATATCGTCTAAAACAGCTTTTTATTTTCTTCTATTTATTCTTTTATCATCCATTCATCCCTCCATCCTCCAATTGGAAACCACTAATATAACTCAATCAGATGTATAGATAGAACAACTAAAAATGCTATACCATTTCAACTGTATATATGCTAAACATGCTGTTATATGGTCTTATATGGTCTAAAACAACTTTTTATTTTCTTCTCTTTGTTCTTTTTTCATCCCTTCATCCCTCTATCCTCCCATAGGATTACATTGATTTCATAACTACCTTAATTTTCAAGATACAGTGATCAAACCTTGTGACATGACTCAGTAGCTGATCCCTAGCACCGCACTGAATAGCATATCGATGCCATTTGTCTATCCTCCCATTCTATCATTTCATTCATCCCTCCATCCTCCCATTGGAAACCATTGATTTAATCAAATCCTTAATTTTCAAGATACAGTGATCAAACCTTGTGACATGACTCAGTAGCTGATCCCTAACACTGCCCTGAATATCATATTGATGCCATTTGTCTATCCTCCCATTCTATCATTTCATTCATCCCTCCATCCTCCCATTGGAAACCATTGATTTAATCAAATCCTTAATTTTCAAGATACAGTGATCAAACCTTGTGACATGACTCAGTAGCTGATCCCTAGCACCGCACTGAATATCTTATTGATGCCATTTGTCTATCCTCCCATTCTATCATTTCATTCATCCCTCCATCCTCCCATTGGAAACCATTGATTTAATCAAATCCTTCATTTTCAAGATACAGTGATCAAACTTGGTGAAATGACTCAGTAGCTGATTCCTAACACTGACCTGAATATCATATTGATGCCATTTGTCTATCCTCCCATTCTATCATTTCATTCATCCCTCCATCCTCCCATTGGAAACCATTGATTTAATCAAATCCTTAATTTTCAAGATACAGTGATCAAACTTGGTGAAATGACTCAGTAGCTGATCCCTAGCACCGCACTGAATAACATATTGATGCCATTTGTCTATCCTCCCATTCTATCATTTCATTCATCCCTCCATCCTCCCATTGAAAACCATTGATTTAATCAAATCCTTAATTTTCAAGATACAGCGATCAAACCTTGTGACATGACTCAGTAGCTGATCCCTAGCACCGCACTGAATAGCATATTGATGCCATTTGTCTATCCTCCCATTCTGTCATTTCATTCATCCCTCCATCCTCCCATTGGAAACCATTGATTTAATCAAATCCTTAATTTTCAAGATACAGTGATCAAACCTTTTGACATGACTCAGTAGCTGATCTCTAGCACCGTACTGAATAGCATATTGATGCCATTTGTCTATCCTCCCATTCTATCATTTCATTTATCCCTCCATCCTCCCATTTGAAACCATTGATTTAATCAAATCCTTAATTCTCAAGATACAGTGATCAAACCTTATGACATGACTCAGTAGCTGATCCCTAGCACCGCACTGAATATCATATTGATGCCATTTGTCTATCCTCCCATTCTATCATTTCATTCATCCCTCCATCCTCCCATTGAGAACCAGTGATTTTCTAACTGCCTTAATTTTCAAGATACAGTGATCAAACTTGGTGAAATGACTCAGTAGCTGATCCCTAGCACTACACTGAATATCATATTGATGCAATTTGTCTATCCTCCCTTTCTATCATTTCATTCATCCCTCCATACTCTCATAGTAACCCATTGATTTACTAACTGCCTTAATTTTCAAGATACAGTGATCAAACTTGGTAAAATTACTCAAAAGCTGATGCCTGTCACCGTACTGAAGATCATATTGATGCCATTTGTCTATCCTTCCCTTCTATCATTTCATTCATCCCTCCATACTCCCATATGATTCAATTGGGTTTATAACTCCACCAGATGTATAGATAGAACAACTAAAACTGCTGTACTCACTCAACTGTAAATATACTAAATATGGTCTTACATGGTTTTAAACAGTTTTTTCTTCTATTCATTCGTTTTCATCCCTCCAGCCTCCCATAGGAAACCATTGATTTTTTAACTGTTTCAGCTGTTAAGATAAAACAACTATATTTTCTGTCCTTATTGACTACTACTAGGCATTTCTGGGACCAACTATTATCATTTAACATACTTAACATTGTCTTCATGCTGTTACAACAAGCTTTGTCAAGCCAACTTAAAGTTTGTTCACAAACTTTACTTTCTAGTTAAGTTGGCTTGACAAAGCCAACTTGCTGTTCTTCTTATTCTTCTTATTATTATTCCGACTCGAAAAAAATTAGAACGCTATTTCGTCCACAGCTTTTAAGATAGAACCACCAAACTTTGTAGGAACCTCCGCCCCATAGCAGAATAGTGTGCTACTGCTTTATAGAAAGATACACCACCTGCCTCCACCCTTTTTATGCCTCCAACCGAGCCATTTTTCCCATAGACTTGCATTGGGCCAATTTTCAAACTGCTCTCATTTTGTCAGATTTCAAGATAAATCCACCAAACTTGATATACATGGTCCAGTGATGGAAAGAACGAAAACAACAACTTTTCACAACTCTATCACTCTTTTATCCCTTCTTTTTCATCCCTTCTTTTTCACCCATTCACTTCCATTCATTTTTCACTGCCTTGTAGCTCGTATGTTTTACATGCTATTACCACCAAAATCACTAGATATAGTACATCTGGTCTGATATCAGTAAAGATAAAACTATTTTTTACCACTCATTTTGTATTCATCCTTTTTTCATCCCTCCATTTTCCCATAGAAATACATTGATTTTATAACTACATCCGCTGTATAGATAGTACAACTAAATCTGCTGTACTGACTCAGCTGTATATATGCTAAACATGGTAGTAAATGGTCTTATATCGTCTAAAACAGCTTTTTATTTTCTTCTATTTATTCTTTTATCATCCATTCATCCCTCCATCCTCCAATTGGAAACCACTAATATAACTCAATCAGATGTATAGATAGAACAACTAAAAATGCTATACCATTTCAACTGTATATATGCTAAATATGCTGTTATATGGTCTTATATGGTCTAAAACAACTTTTTATTTTCTTCTCTTTGTTCTTTTTTCATCCCTTCATCCCTCTATCCTCCCATAGGATTACATTGATTTCATAACTACCTTAATTTTCAAGATACAGTGATCAAACCTTGTGACATGACTCAGTAGCTGATCCCTAGCACCGCACTGAATAGCATATCGATGCCATTTGTCTATCCTCCCATTCTATCATTTCATTCATCCCTCCATCCTCCCATTGGAAACCATTGATTTAATCAAATCCTTAATTTTCAAGATACAGTGATCAAACCTTGTGACATGACTCAGTAGCTGATCCCTAACACTGCCCTGAATATCATATTGATGCCATTTGTCTATCCTCCCATTCTATCATTTCATTCATCCCTCCATCCTCCCATTGGAAACCATTGATTTAATCAAATCCTTAATTTTCAAGATACAGTGATCAAACCTTGTGACATGACTCAGTAGCTGATCCCTAGCACCGCACTGAATATCTTATTGATGCCATTTGTCTATCCTCCCATTCTATCATTTCATTCATCCCTCCATCCTCCCATTGGAAACCATTGATTTAATCAAATCCTTCATTTTCAAGATACAGTGATCAAACTTGGTGAAATGACTCAGTAGCTGATTCCTAACACTGACCTGAATATCATATTGATGCCATTTGTCTATCCTCCCATTCTATCATTTCATTCATCCCTCCATCCTCCCATTGGAAACCATTGATTTAATCAAATCCTTAATTTTCAAGATACAGTGATCAAACTTGGTGAAATGACTCAGTAGCTGATCCCTAGCACCGCACTGAATAACATATTGATGCCATTTGTCTATCCTCCCATTCTATCATTTCATTCATCCCTCCATCCTCCCATTGAAAACCATTGATTTAATCAAATCCTTAATTTTCAAGATACAGCGATCAAACCTTGTGACATGACTCAGTAGCTGATCCCTAGCACCGCACTGAATAGCATATTGATGCCATTTGTCTATCCTCCCATTCTGTCATTTCATTCATCCCTCCATCCTCCCATTGGAAACCATTGATTTAATCAAATCCTTAATTTTCAAGATACAGTGATCAAACCTTTTGACATGACTCAGTAGCTGATCTCTAGCACCGTACTGAATAGCATATTGATGCCATTTGTCTATCCTCCCATTCTATCATTTCATTTATCCCTCCATCCTCCCATTTGAAACCATTGATTTAATCAAATCCTTAATTCTCAAGATACAGTGATCAAACCTTATGACATGACTCAGTAGCTGATCCCTAGCACCGCACTGAATATCATATTGATGCCATTTGTCTATCCTCCCATTCTATCATTTCATTCATCCCTCCATCCTCCCATTGAGAACCAGTGATTTTCTAACTGCCTTAATTTTCAAGATACAGTGATCAAACTTGGTGAAATGACTCAGTAGCTGATCCCTAGCACTACACTGAATATCATATTGATGCAATTTGTCTATCCTCCCTTTCTATCATTTCATTCATCCCTCCATACTCTCATAGTAACCCATTGATTTACTAACTGCCTTAATTTTCAAGATACAGTGATCAAACTTGGTAAAATTACTCAAAAGCTGATGCCTGTCACCGTACTGAAGATCATATTGATGCCATTTGTCTATCCTTCCCTTCTATCATTTCATTCATCCCTCCATACTCCCATATGATTCAATTGGGTTTATAACTCCACCAGATGTATAGATAGAACAACTAAAACTGCTGTACTCACTCAACTGTAAATATACTAAATATGGTCTTACATGGTTTTAAACAGTTTTTTCTTCTATTCATTCGTTTTCATCCCTCCATCCTCCCATAGGAAACCATTGATTTTTTAACTGTTTCAGCTGTTAAGATAAAACAACTATATTTTCTGTCCTTATTGACTACTACTA
Organism: Brachyhypopomus gauderio; assembly: GCF_052324685.1. Classification (NCBI taxonomy): domain Eukaryota; kingdom Metazoa; phylum Chordata; class Actinopteri; order Gymnotiformes; family Hypopomidae; genus Brachyhypopomus; species Brachyhypopomus gauderio. The sequence continues at coordinate 763,797 of NC_135212.1, forward strand.
GGCATTTCTGGGACCAACTATTATCATTTAACATACTTAACATTGTCTTCATGCTGTTACAACAAGCTTTGTCAAGCCAACTTAAAGTTTGTTCACAAACTTTACTTTCTAGTTAAGTTGGCTTGACAAAGCCAACTTGCTGTTCTTCTTATTCTTCTTATTATTATTCCGACTCGAAAAAAATTAGAACGCTATTTCGTCCACAGCTTTTAAGATAGAACCACCAAACTTTGTAGGAACCTCCGCCCCATAGCAGAATAGTGTGCTACTGCTTTATAGAAAGATACACCACCTGCCTCCACCCTTTTTATGCCTCCAACCGAGCCATTTTTCCCATAGACTTGCATTGGGCCAATTTTCAAACTGCTCTCATTTTGTCAGATTTCAAGATAAATCCACCAAACTTGATATACATGGTCCAGTGATGGAAAGAACGAAAACAACAACTTTTCACAACTCTATCACTCTTTTATCCCTTCTTTTTCATCCCTTCTTTTTCACCCATTCACTTCCATTCATTTTTCACTGCCTTGTAGCTCGTATGTTTTACATGCTATTACCACCAAAATCACTAGATATAGTACATCTGGTCTGATATCAGTAAAGATAAAACTATTTTTTACCACTCATTTTGTATTCATCCTTTTTTCATCCCTCCATTTTCCCATAGAAATACATTGATTTTATAACTACATCCGCTGTATAGATAGTACAACTAAATCTGCTGTACTGACTCAGCTGTATATATGCTAAACATGGTAGTAAATGGTCTTATATCGTCTAAAACAGCTTTTTATTTTCTTCTATTTATTCTTTTATCATCCATTCATCCCTCCATCCTCCAATTGGAAACCACTAATATAACTCAATCAGATGTATAGATAGAACAACTAAAAATGCTATACCATTTCAACTGTATATATGCTAAATATGCTGTTATATGGTCTTATATGGTCTAAAACAACTTTTTATTTTCTTCTCTTTGTTCTTTTTTCATCCCTTCATCCCTCTATCCTCCCATAGGATTACATTGATTTCATAACTACCTTAATTTTCAAGATACAGTGATCAAACCTTGTGACATGACTCAGTAGCTGATCCCTAGCACCGCACTGAATAGCATATCGATGCCATTTGTCTATCCTCCCATTCTATCATTTCATTCATCCCTCCATCCTCCCATTGGAAACCATTGATTTAATCAAATCCTTAATTTTCAAGATACAGTGATCAAACCTTGTGACATGACTCAGTAGCTGATCCCTAACACTGCCCTGAATATCATATTGATGCCATTTGTCTATCCTCCCATTCTATCATTTCATTCATCCCTCCATCCTCCCATTGGAAACCATTGATTTAATCAAATCCTTAATTTTCAAGATACAGTGATCAAACCTTGTGACATGACTCAGTAGCTGATCCCTAGCACCGCACTGAATATCTTATTGATGCCATTTGTCTATCCTCCCATTCTATCATTTCATTCATCCCTCCATCCTCCCATTGGAAACCATTGATTTAATCAAATCCTTCATTTTCAAGATACAGTGATCAAACTTGGTGAAATGACTCAGTAGCTGATTCCTAACACTGACCTGAATATCATATTGATGCCATTTGTCTATCCTCCCATTCTATCATTTCATTCATCCCTCCATCCTCCCATTGGAAACCATTGATTTAATCAAATCCTTAATTTTCAAGATACAGTGATCAAACTTGGTGAAATGACTCAGTAGCTGATCCCTAGCACCGCACTGAATAACATATTGATGCCATTTGTCTATCCTCCCATTCTATCATTTCATTCATCCCTCCATCCTCCCATTGAAAACCATTGATTTAATCAAATCCTTAATTTTCAAGATACAGCGATCAAACCTTGTGACATGACTCAGTAGCTGATCCCTAGCACCGCACTGAATAGCATATTGATGCCATTTGTCTATCCTCCCATTCTGTCATTTCATTCATCCCTCCATCCTCCCATTGGAAACCATTGATTTAATCAAATCCTTAATTTTCAAGATACAGTGATCAAACCTTTTGACATGACTCAGTAGCTGATCTCTAGCACCGTACTGAATAGCATATTGATGCCATTTGTCTATCCTCCCATTCTATCATTTCATTTATCCCTCCATCCTCCCATTTGAAACCATTGATTTAATCAAATCCTTAATTCTCAAGATACAGTGATCAAACCTTATGACATGACTCAGTAGCTGATCCCTAGCACCGCACTGAATATCATATTGATGCCATTTGTCTATCCTCCCATTCTATCATTTCATTCATCCCTCCATCCTCCCATTGAGAACCAGTGATTTTCTAACTGCCTTAATTTTCAAGATACAGTGATCAAACTTGGTGAAATGACTCAGTAGCTGATCCCTAGCACTACACTGAATATCATATTGATGCAATTTGTCTATCCTCCCTTTCTATCATTTCATTCATCCCTCCATACTCTCATAGTAACCCATTGATTTACTAACTGCCTTAATTTTCAAGATACAGTGATCAAACTTGGTAAAATTACTCAAAAGCTGATGCCTGTCACCGTACTGAAGATCATATTGATGCCATTTGTCTATCCTTCCCTTCTATCATTTCATTCATCCCTCCATACTCCCATATGATTCAATTGGGTTTATAACTCCACCAGATGTATAGATAGAACAACTAAAACTGCTGTACTCACTCAACTGTAAATATACTAAATATGGTCTTACATGGTTTTAAACAGTTTTTTCTTCTATTCATTCGTTTTCATCCCTCCATCCTCCCATAGGAAACCATTGATTTTTTAACTGTTTCAGCTGTTAAGATAAAACAACTATATTTTCTGTCCTTATTGACTACTACTAGGCATTTCTGGGACCAACTATTATCATTTAACATACTTAACATTGTCTTCATGCTGTTACAACAAGCTTTGTCAAGCCAACTTAAAGTTTGTTCACAAACTTTACTTTCTAGTTAAGTTGGCTTGACAAAGCCAACTTGCTGTTCTTCTTATTCTTCTTATTATTATTCCGACTCGAAAAAAATTAGAACGCTATTTCGTCCACAGCTTTTAAGATAGAACCACCAAACTTTGTAGGAACCTCCGCCCCATAGCAGAATAGTGTGCTACTGCTTTATAGAAAGATACACCACCTGCCTCCACCCTTTTTATGCCTCCAACCGAGCCATTTTTCCCATAGACTTGCATTGGGCCAATTTTCAAACTGCTCTCATTTTGTCAGATTTCAAGATAAATCCACCAAACTTGATATACATGGTTCAGTGATGGAAAGAACGAAAACAACAACTTTTCACAACTCTATCACTCTTTTATCCCTTCTTTTTCATCCCTTCTTTTTCACCCATTCACTTCCATTCATTTTTCACTGCCTTGTAGCTCGTATGTTTTACATGCTATTACCACCAAAATCACTAGATATAGTACATCTGGTCTGATATCAGTAAAGATAAAACTATTTTTTACCACTCATTTTGTATTCATCCTTTTTTCATCCCTCCATTTTCCCATAGAAATACATTGATTTTATAACTACATCCGCTGTATAGATAGTACAACTAAATCTGCTGTACTGACTCAGCTGTATATATGCTAAACATGGTAGTAAATGGTCTTATATCGTCTAAAACAGCTTTTTATTTTCTTCTATTTATTCTTTTATCATCCATTCATCCCTCCATCCTCCAATTGGAAACCACTAATATAACTCAATCAGATGTATAGATAGAACAACTAAAAATGCTATACCATTTCAACTGTATATATGCTAAACATGCTGTTATATGGTCTTATATGGTCTAAAACAACTTTTTATTTTCTTCTCTTTGTTCTTTTTTCATCCCTTCATCCCTCTATCCTCCCATAGGATTACATTGATTTCATAACTACCTTAATTTTCAAGATACAGTGATCAAACCTTGTGACATGACTCAGTAGCTGATCCCTAGCACCGCACTGAATAGCATATCGATGCCATTTGTCTATCCTCCCATTCTATCATTTCATTCATCCCTCCATCCTCCCATTGGAAACCATTGATTTAATCAAATCCTTAATTTTCAAGATACAGTGATCAAACCTTGTGACATGACTCAGTAGCTGATCCCTAACACTGCCCTGAATATCATATTGATGCCATTTGTCTATCCTCCCATTCTATCATTTCATTCATCCCTCCATCCTCCCATTGGAAACCATTGATTTAATCAAATCCTTAATTTTCAAGATACAGTGATCAAACCTTGTGACATGACTCAGTAGCTGATCCCTAGCACCGCACTGAATATCTTATTGATGCCATTTGTCTATCCTCCCATTCTATCATTTCATTCATCCCTCCATCCTCCCATTGGAAACCATTGATTTAATCAAATCCTTCATTTTCAAGATACAGTGATCAAACTTGGTGAAATGACTCAGTAGCTGATTCCTAACACTGACCTGAATATCATATTGATGCCATTTGTCTATCCTCCCATTCTATCATTTCATTCATCCCTCCATCCTCCCATTGGAAACCATTGATTTAATCAAATCCTTAATTTTCAAGATACAGTGATCAAACTTGGTGAAATGACTCAGTAGCTGATCCCTAGCACCGCACTGAATAACATATTGATGCCATTTGTCTATCCTCCCATTCTATCATTTCATTCATCCCTCCATCCTCCCATTGAAAACCATTGATTTAATCAAATCCTTAATTTTCAAGATACAGCGATCAAACCTTGTGACATGACTCAGTAGCTGATCCCTAGCACCGCACTGAATAGCATATTGATGCCATTTGTCTATCCTCCCATTCTGTCATTTCATTCATCCCTCCATCCTCCCATTGGAAACCATTGATTTAATCAAATCCTTAATTTTCAAGATACAGTGATCAAACCTTTTGACATGACTCAGTAGCTGATCTCTAGCACCGTACTGAATAGCATATTGATGCCATTTGTCTATCCTCCCATTCTATCATTTCATTTATCCCTCCATCCTCCCATTTGAAACCATTGATTTAATCAAATCCTTAATTCTCAAGATACAGTGATCAAACCTTATGACATGACTCAGTAGCTGATCCCTAGCACCGCACTGAATATCATATTGATGCCATTTGTCTATCCTCCCATTCTATCATTTCATTCATCCCTCCATCCTCCCATTGAGAACCAGTGATTTTCTAACTGCCTTAATTTTCAAGATACAGTGATCAAACTTGGTGAAATGACTCAGTAGCTGATCCCTAGCACTACACTGAATATCATATTGATGCAATTTGTCTATCCTCCCTTTCTATCATTTCATTCATCCCTCCATACTCTCATAGTAACCCATTGATTTACTAACTGCCTTAATTTTCAAGATACAGTGATCAAACTTGGTAAAATTACTCAAAAGCTGATGCCTGTCACCGTACTGAAGATCATATTGATGCCATTTGTCTATCCTTCCCTTCTATCATTTCATTCATCCCTCCATACTCCCATATGATTCAATTGGGTTTATAACTCCACCAGATGTATAGATAGAACAACTAAAACTGCTGTACTCACTCAACTGTAAATATACTAAATATGGTCTTACATGGTTTTAAACAGTTTTTTCTTCTATTCATTCGTTTTCATCCCTCCATCCTCCCATAGGAAACCATTGATTTTTTAACTGTTTCAGCTGTTAAGATAAAACAACTATATTTTCTGTCCTTATTGACTACTACTAGGCATTTCTGGGACCAACTATTATCATTTAACATACTTAACATTGTCTTCATGCTGTTACAACAAGCTTTGTCAAGCCAACTTAAAGTTTGTTCACAAACTTTACTTTCTAGTTAAGTTGGCTTGACAAAGCCAACTTGCTGTTCTTCTTATTCTTCTTATTATTATTCCGACTCGAAAAAAATTAGAACGCTATTTCGTCCACAGCTTTTAAGATAGAACCACCAAACTTTGTAGGAACCTCCGCCCCATAGCAGAATAGTGTGCTACTGCTTTATAGAAAGATACACCACCTGCCTCCACCCTTTTTATGCCTCCAACCGAGCCATTTTTCCCATAGACTTGCATTGGGCCAATTTTCAAACTGCTCTCATTTTGTCAGATTTCAAGATAAATCCACCAAACTTGATATACATGGTCCAGTGATGGAAAGAACGAAAACAACAACTTTTCACAACTCTATCACTCTTTTATCCCTTCTTTTTCATCCCTTCTTTTTCACCCATTCACTTCCATTCATTTTTCACTGCCTTGTAGCTCGTATGTTTTACATGCTATTACCACCAAAATCACTAGATATAGTACATCTGGTCTGATATCAGTAAAGATAAAACTATTTTTTACCACTCATTTTGTATTCATCCTTTTTTCATCCCTCCATTTTCCCATAGAAATACATTGATTTTATAACTACATCCGCTGTATAGATAGTACAACTAAATCTGCTGTACTGACTCAGCTGTATATATGCTAAACATGGTAGTAAATGGTCTTATATCGTCTAAAACAGCTTTTTATTTTCTTCTATTTATTCTTTTATCATCCATTCATCCCTCCATCCTCCAATTGGAAACCACTAATATAACTCAATCAGATGTATAGATAGAACAACTAAAAATGCTATACCATTTCAACTGTATATATGCTAAACATGCTGTTATATGGTCTTATATGGTCTAAAACAACTTTTTATTTTCTTCTCTTTGTTCTTTTTTCATCCCTTCATCCCTCTATCCTCCCATAGGATTACATTGATTTCATAACTACCTTAATTTTCAAGATACAGTGATCAAACCTTGTGACATGACTCAGTAGCTGATCCCTAGCACCGCACTGAATAGCATATCGATGCCATTTGTCTATCCTCCCATTCTATCATTTCATTCATCCCTCCATCCTCCCATTGGAAACCATTGATTTAATCAAATCCTTAATTTTCAAGATACAGTGATCAAACCTTGTGACATGACTCAGTAGCTGATCCCTAGCACCGCACTGAATATCTTATTGATGCCATTTGTCTATCCTCCCATTCTATCATTTCATTCATCCCTCCATCCTCCCATTGGAAACCATTGATTTAATCAAATCCTTCATTTTCAAGATACAGTGATCAAACTTGGTGAAATGACTCAGTAGCTGATTCCTAACACTGACCTGAATATCATATTGATGCCATTTGTCTATCCTCCCATTCTATCATTTCATTCATCCCTCCATCCTCCCATTGGAAACCATTGATTTAATCAAATCCTTAATTTTCAAGATACAGTGATCAAACTTGGTGAAATGACTCAGTAGCTGATCCCTAGCACCGCACTGAATAACATATTGATGCCATTTGTCTATCCTCCCATTCTATCATTTCATTCATCCCTCCATCCTCCCATTGAAAACCATTGATTTAATCAAATCCTTAATTTTCAAGATACAGCGATCAAACCTTGTGACATGACTCAGTAGCTGATCCCTAGCACCGCACTGAATAGCATATTGATGCCATTTGTCTATCCTCCCATTCTGTCATTTCATTCATCCCTCCATCCTCCCATTGGAAACCATTGATTTAATCAAATCCTTAATTTTCAAGATACAGTGATCAAACCTTTTGACATGACTCAGTAGCTGATCTCTAGCACCGTACTGAATAGCATATTGATGCCATTTGTCTATCCTCCCATTCTATCATTTCATTTATCCCTCCATCCTCCCATTTGAAACCATTGATTTAATCAAATCCTTAATTCTCAAGATACAGTGATCAAACCTTATGACATGACTCAGTAGCTGATCCCTAGCACCGCACTGAATATCATATTGATGCCATTTGTCTATCCTCCCATTCTATCATTTCATTCATCCCTCCATCCTCCCATTGAGAACCAGTGATTTTCTAACTGCCTTAATTTTCAAGATACAGTGATCAAACTTGGTGAAATGACTCAGTAGCTGATCCCTAGCACTACACTGAATATCATATTGATGCAATTTGTCTATCCTCCCTTTCTATCATTTCATTCATCCCTCCATACTCTCATAGTAACCCATTGATTTACTAACTGCCTTAATTTTCAAGATACAGTGATCAAACTTGGTAAAATTACTCAAAAGCTGATGCCTGTCACCGTACTGAAGATCATATTGATGCCATTTGTCTATCCTTCCCTTCTATCATTTCATTCATCCCTCCATACTCCCATATGATTCAATTGGGTTTATAACTCCACCAGATGTATAGATAGAACAACTAAAACTGCTGTACTCACTCAACTGTAAATATACTAAATATGGTCTTACATGGTTTTAAACAGTTTTTTCTTCTATTCATTCGTTTTCATCCCTCCAGCCTCCCATAGGAAACCATTGATTTTTTAACTGTTTCAGCTGTTAAGATAAAACAACTATATTTTCTGTCCTTATTGACTACTACTAGGCATTTCTGGGACCAACTATTATCATTTAACATACTTAACATTGTCTTCATGCTGTTACAACAAGCTTTGTCAAGCCAACTTAAAGTTTGTTCACAAACTTTACTTTCTAGTTAAGTTGGCTTGACAAAGCCAACTTGCTGTTCTTCTTATTCTTCTTATTATTATTCCGACTCGAAAAAAATTAGAACGCTATTTCGTCCACAGCTTTTAAGATAGAACCACCAAACTTTGTAGGAACCTCCGCCCCATAGCAGAATAGTGTGCTACTGCTTTATAGAAAGATACACCACCTGCCTCCACCCTTTTTATGCCTCCAACCGAGCCATTTTTCCCATAGACTTGCATTGGGCCAATTTTCAAACTGCTCTCATTTTGTCAGATTTCAAGATAAATCCACCAAACTTGATATACATGGTCCAGTGATGGAAAGAACGAAAACAACAACTTTTCACAACTCTATCACTCTTTTATCCCTTCTTTTTCATCCCTTCTTTTTCACCCATTCACTTCCATTCATTTTTCACTGCCTTGTAGCTCGTATGTTTTACATGCTATTACCACCAAAATCACTAGATATAGTACATCTGGTCTGATATCAGTAAAGATAAAACTATTTTTTACCACTCATTTTGTATTCATCCTTTTTTCATCCCTCCATTTTCCCATAGAAATACATTGATTTTATAACTACATCCGCTGTATAGATAGTACAACTAAATCTGCTGTACTGACTCAGCTGTATATATGCTAAACATGGTAGTAAATGGTCTTATATCGTCTAAAACAGCTTTTTATTTTCTTCTATTTATTCTTTTATCATCCATTCATCCCTCCATCCTCCAATTGGAAACCACTAATATAACTCAATCAGATGTATAGATAGAACAACTAAAAATGCTATACCATTTCAACTGTATATATGCTAAACATGCTGTTATATGGTCTTATATGGTCTAAAACAACTTTTTATTTTCTTCTCTTTGTTCTTTTTTCATCCCTTCATCCCTCTATCCTCCCATAGGATTACATTGATTTCATAACTACCTTAATTTTCAAGATACAGTGATCAAACCTTGTGACATGACTCAGTAGCTGATCCCTAGCACCGCACTGAATAGCATATCGATGCCATTTGTCTATCCTCCCATTCTATCATTTCATTCATCCCTCCATCCTCCCATTGGAAACCATTGATTTAATCAAATCCTTAATTTTCAAGATACAGTGATCAAACCTTGTGACATGACTCAGTAGCTGATCCCTAACACTGCCCTGAATATCATATTGATGCCATTTGTCTATCCTCCCATTCTATCATTTCATTCATCCCTCCATCCTCCCATTGGAAACCATTGATTTAATCAAATCCTTAATTTTCAAGATACAGTGATCAAACCTTGTGACATGACTCAGTAGCTGATCCCTAGCACCGCACTGAATATCTTATTGATGCCATTTGTCTATCCTCCCATTCTATCATTTCATTCATCCCTCCATCCTCCCATTGGAAACCATTGATTTAATCAAATCCTTCATTTTCAAGATACAGTGATCAAACTTGGTGAAATGACTCAGTAGCTGATTCCTAACACTGACCTGAATATCATATTGATGCCATTTGTCTATCCTCCCATTCTATCATTTCATTCATCCCTCCATCCTCCCATTGGAAACCATTGATTTAATCAAATCCTTAATTTTCAAGATACAGTGATCAAACTTGGTGAAATGACTCAGTAGCTGATCCCTAGCACCGCACTGAATAACATATTGATGCCATTTGTCTATCCTCCCATTCTATCATTTCATTCATCCCTCCATCCTCCCATTGAAAACCATTGATTTAATCAAATCCTTAATTTTCAAGATACAGCGATCAAACCTTGTGACATGACTCAGTAGCTGATCCCTAGCACCGCACTGAATAGCATATTGATGCCATTTGTCTATCCTCCCATTCTGTCATTTCATTCATCCCTCCATCCTCCCATTGGAAACCATTGATTTAATCAAATCCTTAATTTTCAAGATACAGTGATCAAACCTTTTGACATGACTCAGTAGCTGATCTCTAGCACCGTACTGAATAGCATATTGATGCCATTTGTCTATCCTCCCATTCTATCATTTCATTTATCCCTCCATCCTCCCATTTGAAACCATTGATTTAATCAAATCCTTAATTCTCAAGATACAGTGATCAAACCTTATGACATGACTCAGTAGCTGATCCCTAGCACCGCACTGAATATCATATTGATGCCATTTGTCTATCCTCCCATTCTATCATTTCATTCATCCCTCCATCCTCCCATTGAGAACCAGTGATTTTCTAACTGCCTTAATTTTCAAGATACAGTGATCAAACTTGGTGAAATGACTCAGTAGCTGATCCCTAGCACTACACTGAATATCATATTGATGCAATTTGTCTATCCTCCCTTTCTATCATTTCATTCATCCCTCCATACTCTCATAGTAACCCATTGATTTACTAACTGCCTTAATTTTCAAGATACAGTGATCAAACTTGGTAAAATTACTCAAAAGCTGATGCCTGTCACCGTACTGAAGATCATATTGATGCCATTTGTCTATCCTTCCCTTCTATCATTTCATTCATCCCTCCATACTCCCATATGATTCAATTGGGTTTATAACTCCACCAGATGTATAGATAGAACAACTAAAACTGCTGTACTCACTCAACTGTAAATATACTAAATATGGTCTTACATGGTTTTAAACAGTTTTTTCTTCTATTCATTCGTTTTCATCCCTCCAGCCTCCCATAGGAAACCATTGATTTTTTAACTGTTTCAGCTGTTAAGATAAAACAACTATATTTTCTGTCCTTATTGACTACTACTAGGCATTTCTGGGACCAACTATTATCATTTAACATACTTAACATTGTCTTCATGCTGTTACAACAAGCTTTGTCAAGCCAACTTAAAGTTTGTTCACAAACTTTACTTTCTAGTTAAGTTGGCTTGACAAAGCCAACTTGCTGTTCTTCTTATTCTTCTTATTATTATTCCGACTCGAAAAAAATTAGAACGCTATTTCGTCCACAGCTTTTAAGATAGAACCACCAAACTTTGTAGGAACCTCCGCCCCATAGCAGAATAGTGTGCTACTGCTTTATAGAAAGATACACCACCTGCCTCCACCCTTTTTATGCCTCCAACCGAGCCATTTTTCCCATAGACTTGCATTGGGCCAATTTTCAAACTGCTCTCATTTTGTCAGATTTCAAGATAAATCCACCAAACTTGATATACATGGTCCAGTGATGGAAAGAACGAAAACAACAACTTTTCACAACTCTATCACTCTTTTATCCCTTCTTTTTCATCCCTTCTTTTTCACCCATTCACTTCCATTCATTTTTCACTGCCTTGTAGCTCGTATGTTTTACATGCTATTACCACCAAAATCACTAGATATAGTACATCTGGTCTGATATCAGTAAAGATAAAACTATTTTTTACCACTCATTTTGTATTCATCCTTTTTTCATCCCTCCATTTTCCCATAGAAATACATTGATTTTATAACTACATCCGCTGTATAGATAGTACAACTAAATCTGCTGTACTGACTCAGCTGTATATATGCTAAACATGGTAGTAAATGGTCTTATATCGTCTAAAACAGCTTTTTATTTTCTTCTATTTATTCTTTTATCATCCATTCATCCCTCCATCCTCCAATTGGAAACCACTAATATAACTCAATCAGATGTATAGATAGAACAACTAAAAATGCTATACCATTTCAACTGTATATATGCTAAACATGCTGTTATATGGTCTTATATGGTCTAAAACAACTTTTTATTTTCTTCTCTTTGTTCTTTTTTCATCCCTTCATCCCTCTATCCTCCCATAGGATTACATTGATTTCATAACTACCTTAATTTTCAAGATACAGTGATCAAACCTTGTGACATGACTCAGTAGCTGATCCCTAGCACCGCACTGAATAGCATATCGATGCCATTTGTCTATCCTCCCATTCTATCATTTCATTCATCCCTCCATCCTCCCATTGGAAACCATTGATTTAATCAAATCCTTAATTTTCAAGATACAGTGATCAAACCTTGTGACATGACTCAGTAGCTGATCCCTAACACTGCCCTGAATATCATATTGATGCCATTTGTCTATCCTCCCATTCTATCATTTCATTCATCCCTCCATCCTCCCATTGGAAACCATTGATTTAATCAAATCCTTAATTTTCAAGATACAGTGATCAAACCTTGTGACATGACTCAGTAGCTGATCCCTAGCACCGCACTGAATATCTTATTGATGCCATTTGTCTATCCTCCCATTCTATCATTTCATTCATCCCTCCATCCTCCCATTGGAAACCATTGATTTAATCAAATCCTTCATTTTCAAGATACAGTGATCAAACTTGGTGAAATGACTCAGTAGCTGATTCCTAACACTGACCTGAATATCATATTGATGCCATTTGTCTATCCTCCCATTCTATCATTTCATTCATCCCTCCATCCTCCCATTGGAAACCATTGATTTAATCAAATCCTTAATTTTCAAGATACAGTGATCAAACTTGGTGAAATGACTCAGTAGCTGATCCCTAGCACCGCACTGAATAACATATTGATGCCATTTGTCTATCCTCCCATTCTATCATTTCATTCATCCCTCCATCCTCCCATTGAAAACCATTGATTTAATCAAATCCTTAATTTTCAAGATACAGCGATCAAACCTTGTGACATGACTCAGTAGCTGATCCCTAGCACCGCACTGAATAGCATATTGATGCCATTTGTCTATCCTCCCATTCTGTCATTTCATTCATCCCTCCATCCTCCCATTGGAAACCATTGATTTAATCAAATCCTTAATTTTCAAGATACAGTGATCAAACCTTTTGACATGACTCAGTAGCTGATCTCTAGCACCGTACTGAATAGCATATTGATGCCATTTGTCTATCCTCCCATTCTATCATTTCATTTATCCCTCCATCCTCCCATTTGAAACCATTGATTTAATCAAATCCTTAATTCTCAAGATACAGTGATCAAACCTTATGACATGACTCAGTAGCTGATCCCTAGCACCGCACTGAATATCATATTGATGCCATTTGTCTATCCTCCCATTCTATCATTTCATTCATCCCTCCATCCTCCCATTGAGAACCAGTGATTTTCTAACTGCCTTAATTTTCAAGATACAGTGATCAAACTTGGTGAAATGACTCAGTAGCTGATCCCTAGCACTACACTGAATATCATATTGATGCAATTTGTCTATCCTCCCTTTCTATCATTTCATTCATCCCTCCATACTCTCATAGTAACCCATTGATTTACTAACTGCCTTAATTTTCAAGATACAGTGATCAAACTTGGTAAAATTACTCAAAAGCTGATGCCTGTCACCGTACTGAAGATCATATTGATGCCATTTGTCTATCCTTCCCTTCTATCATTTCATTCATCCCTCCATACTCCCATATGATTCAATTGGGTTTATAACTCCACCAGATGTATAGATAGAACAACTAAAACTGCTGTACTCACTCAACTGTAAATATACTAAATATGGTCTTACATGGTTTTAAACAGTTTTTTCTTCTATTCATTCGTTTTCATCCCTCCATCCTCCCATAGGAAACCATTGATTTTTTAACTGTTTCAGCTGTTAAGATAAAACAACTATATTTTCTGTCCTTATTGACTACTACTAGGCATTTCTGGGACCAACTATTATCATTTAACATACTTAACATTGTCTTCATGCTGTTACAACAAGCTTTGTCAAGCCAACTTAAAGTTTGTTCACAAACTTTACTTTCTAGTTAAGTTGGCTTGACAAAGCCAACTTGCTGTTCTTCTTATTCTTCTTATTATTATTCCGACTCGAAAAAAATTAGAACGCTATTTCGTCCACAGCTTTTAAGATAGAACCACCAAACTTTGTAGGAACCTCCGCCCCATAGCAGAATAGTGTGCTACTGCTTTATAGAAAGATACACCACCTGCCTCCACCCTTTTTATGCCTCCAACCGAGCCATTTTTCCCATAGACTTGCATTGGGCCAATTTTCAAACTGCTCTCATTTTGTCAGATTTCAAGATAAATCCACCAAACTTGATATACATGGTCCAGTGATGGAAAGAACGAAAACAACAACTTTTCACAACTCTATCACTCTTTTATCCCTTCTTTTTCATCCCTTCTTTTTCACCCATTCACTTCCATTCATTTTTCACTGCCTTGTAGCTCGTATGTTTTACATGCTATTACCACCAAAATCACTAGATATAGTACATCTGGTCTGATATCAGTAAAGATAAAACTATTTTTTACCACTCATTTTGTATTCATCCTTTTTTCATCCCTCCATTTTCCCATAGAAATACATTGATTTTATAACTACATCCGCTGTATAGATAGTACAACTAAATCTGCTGTACTGACTCAGCTGTATATATGCTAAACATGGTAGTAAATGGTCTTATATCGTCTAAAACAGCTTTTTATTTTCTTCTATTTATTCTTTTATCATCCATTCATCCCTCCATCCTCCAATTGGAAACCACTAATATAACTCAATCAGATGTATAGATAGAACAACTAAAAATGCTATACCATTTCAACTGTATATATGCTAAACATGCTGTTATATGGTCTTATATGGTCTAAAACAACTTTTTATTTTCTTCTCTTTGTTCTTTTTTCATCCCTTCATCCCTCTATCCTCCCATAGGATTACATTGATTTCATAACTACCTTAATTTTCAAGATACAGTGATCAAACCTTGTGACATGACTCAGTAGCTCAGTGGTTCCCAAACTTTTTCTGCCGTGCCCCCCTTTAGTAGATGAGAATATTTTTGCGCCCCCCCCCCCCCCCATATTGACGGATGCACCGATTCACGTTTTTCACTTCCGATACCGATTCAGATATCTGAGGCTTAGTGTCGGCCGATACTGATCCGATAGCGATCTGATAGAGTAAAGCAGTGCTGAATCAACTTAAAACATTTTTTTTTAACACAGACATACTGAATTACAAGTTTATTGAAAACTCTGCACCAGTACAGCACACTTAAACACACATAAAAACATGTAAAACAACACAACTTGCTTTTGTTCAGTGCAATTATGAATAGAACATTGAATGTCAAATAAATAATACCAAAGAACCTGAAACTGACAAAAACAATTCACAACTTTGGTCAAACATGAAAAAAATAAACTGCAAGAAACCTTTGAAATGGTTCAAGAATTCTAAATATAATTTAAAATAAATAAGGAGATGAAATAAGAGAAACAGCAATACCTATGCGGCTAGTTTGCTAGCGCAGACATCACGCAGAGCACAAAGCATACGGCCAGAAATATGTGTACTGTCTCTTTAAGGGAGCGAGTTGAGCGCGCGTATGGAATATTGTTGTTATTTTAGCTTTCTGGCCCGTAGACCGACTCAGACCACTGCTCTTTATTTTATTTCTGTAAGTAACGCATTCAATAAGCTTTGGACAACTCACCAGTTCATGTATGAACAGTCAAGTAATGCTGAAGCCCAGGTTTATTTTGGTCAACCAGCAAATAAACGGACTAAGTGGAATACCACCAGCGCGAGTACGAGTCAGTGATTCACCTCTCCTCTGTGTGCTTTGTGTTTCACTCGCCTGTTAACTGTCCAAGTTTACTTCTATCCGGGACAGAGTGGATATTTAAGGTTGAACTAACTCCGATATGCGTTACAAGCATAGAATTAGACTGAATAGATCTGTTTTTATGGATCGGTCACATTGTCACCGATACCCGATCTAGAATTTTTTCAGATATTAATATCGGAATCGGTGCATCCCTAATATTGACACATGTGCACATGTTTTACTTCCAAGCTCCGCGCCCCCCCTGCAATAGCTCCGCGCCCCACCTAGGGGGCGCGCCCCCCACTTTGGGAACCACTGCAGTAGCTGATCCCTAGCACCGCACTGAATAGCATATCGATGCCATTTGTCTATCCTCCCATTCTATCATTTCATTCATCCCTCCATCCTCCCATTGGAAACCATTGATTTAATCAAATCCTTAATTTTCAAGATACAGTGATCAAACTTTGTGACATGACTCAGTAGCTGATCCCTAGCACCGCACTGAATAGCATATTGATGCCATTTGTCTATCCTCCCATTCTATCATTTCATTCATCCCTCCATCCTCCCATTGGAAACCATTGATTTAATCAAATCCTTAATTTTCAAGATACAGTGATCAAACCTTGTGACATGACTCAGTAGCTGATCCCTAGCACCGCACTGAATAGCATATTGATGCCATTTGTCTATCCTCCCATTCTATCATTTCATTCATCCCTCCATCCTTCCATTGGAAACCATTGATTTAATCAAATCCTTAATTTTCAAGATACAGTGATCAAACTTGGTGAAATGACTCACTACCTGATCCCTAGCCCTGCACTGAATATCATATTGATGCCATTTGCCTATCCTCCCATTCTATCATTTCATTCATCCCTCCATCCTCCCATAAGAATCCATTGATTTCATCAATCCCTTAATTTTCAAGATACAGTGATCAAACCTGGTGACATGACTCAGTAGCTGATCCCTAGCGCCGCACTGAATATCATATTGATGCCATTTGTCTATCCTCCCATTCTATCACTTCATTCATCCCTCCATCCTCTCATAGATAACTATTGATTGAATCAAATCCTTAATTTTCAAGATACAGTGATCAAACTTGGTGAAATGACTCAGTACCTGATCCCTAGCACTGTACTGAATGTCATATTGATGCCATTTGTCTATCCTCCTATTATATCATTTCATTCATCCCTCCATCCTCCCATTGGAAACCATTGATTTAATCAAATCCTTAATTTTCAAGATACAGTGATCAAACTTGGTGAAATGACTCAGTAGCTGATCCCTAGCACTACACTGAATAGCATATTGATGCCATTTGTCTATCCTCCCATTCTATCATTTCATTCATCCCTCCATCATCCCATTGAAAACCATTGATTTAATCAAATCCTTAATTTTCAAGATGCAGTGATCAAACCTTGTGACATGACTCAGTAGCTGATCCCTAGCACCGCACTGAATATCATATTGATGCCATTTGTCTATCCTCCCATTCTATCATTTCATTCATCCCTCCATCCTCCCATTGGAAACCATTGATTTAATCAAATCCTTAATTTTCAAGATACAGTGATCAAACTTGGTGAAATGACTCAGTAGCTGATCCCTAACACTGCCCTGAATATCATATTGATGCCATTTGTTTATCCTCCCATTCTATCATTTCATTCATCCCTCCATCATCCCATTGGAAACCATTGATTTAATCAAATCCTTAATTTTCAAGATACAGTGATCAAACTCCCATTGGACACCATTTATCATAGACAAATGGCATCAATATGCTATTCAGTGCGGTGCTAGGGATCAGCTACTGAGTCATGTCACAAGGTTTGATCACTGTATCTTGAAAATTAAGGTAGTTATGAAACCAATGTAATCCTAGGGGAGGATGGAGGGATGAAGGGATGAAAAAAGAATGAATAGAAGAAAATAAAAAGCTGTTTTATACCATATAAGACCATATAACACCATGTTTAGCATGTATACAGTTGAATTGTTATAGCATTTTTAGTTGTTCATCTATACATATGATTAAGTTATATCAGTGGTTTTCAATGGGACGATGGAGGGATGAAGTGATGAAAAAAGAAAGAATAGAAGAAAATAAAAGGCTGTTTTAGACCATATAACAGCATATTTATCATATTAACTGTTGAATCAGTACAGCAGATTTAGTTGTTCTATCAAAGCCTGTTGTAACAGCATGAGGACAATGTTAAGTATGTTAAATGATAATAGTTGGTCCCAGAAAAGCATAGTAGTTCAATAAGGACAGCAAAAAATCAATGGTTTCCTATGGGAGGATGGAGGGATGAAAACGAATGAATAGACGAAAAAACTGTTGAACACCATGTAAGACCATATTTAGTATATTTACAGTTGAGTCACTATATCAGATTTAGTTGTTAAATCTATACATCTGATGGAGTTATAAAATCAATGGATTCTTATGGGAGGATGGAGGGATGAATGAAATGATAGAATGGGAGGATAGTCAAATGGCATCAATATGTTATTCAGTGCAGGGCTAGGGATCAGCTACTGAGTCATTTCACC